>NC_046156.1:11382626-11612626 GCF_011064425.1 Rattus rattus
TGTTGGCAAGGTATTCAGTGTCACCTTCTGCGAGGAGGGCAGAGGTGGTGCGTGGGTGAGGTCTCTGCCGAAGACATCTTTCTTCTCCCAACACTTTGCTTTCCAGTAGACCTTCTTCTCCTTCGCCTAAGTCACCGTAGCTCTTAAGCACACACGAGGAAGTTAGGGCCAACTGCTGTGGTGCATTCCTAGGGCTGCTGCTACAGTAGCCAGAGGAGAAAAATGAGGGCATTTCCCCAAATCCAGAAAATGTTAGCTGTAGCTCCTTCCTCCCAGAGCAAAGGTCATCTTCTAAGTTATACATTACATAACATGTGCACTGGGGTTTCCTTATAGGTTCCAAGATGGCGGGTGTAATCTGTCACACTGAGAAGACAACATCTGAAACCTAGAGCAGCACACAAGTGAGAGCCCACGAAGGAGTTTCTCTAGTGTGCGTGTGTCCTACCTGAGGTGACTGGAAATAACCAAGGTCCCAAACATAGCATGGCTTTGCTTGAAAAAAAGAGAGAAAGACAGAAGAACAGAGAGATGGACAGAGAAAGAGGTGGGGGGGGAGAAGGAAGGGGTAGGGGAGGGAAGGGGGAGAGAAAGAGAGACATAGAGACAAAGAGAAATTATTGGGGTGCAATTAATTTAATGTAGCCAAACGAATCTAGTCAAATACAGATTTATGAATCTCTTCTCACTCACTCCAATTATCCTCAATATTATTTGACTGAATCTCTGTCTCTCTGCTCCCCCTCTATCTCCTTTCCATTCTATAAGATTTTCTTCCTAAAATAAAAAAAAAAAAAGAGCACATTTTGTTTTTCCCTCTCGCTCCTCTTCTTACAAATTGTCAGTGGTGTCTCGGTGCCAAAAGAAAGCTCAAATGCTTCAGTGACATTTAAAGTTCTCTGCCATCTGGCCTCATCTCACTGATAGCTGCTGTCTGGTTCCTGGTACAACATCTGAAGATAAATCTTCGTCAACGTGACCTAATCGCTGTCTGCCCTTTGCCCTAATAAGGCAGAACCCAGCAAAATAGCACATAGCACGCCGAGTGGTCTGAATGCTAATTCTCTTCCTCTTTGCTTGAAATCAGTACACACACACACACACACACACACACACACACACACACACCTACCTTAAATTTGATTTATTCTTCTGCCTTCCTTCTCCTACATCCTCTGAAGGATTTGTCCATGTCCTACTCAAAAGTGTGGTGCTGGGATAAAAAAAAAAAAAAAAAAAAAAACAAAATCAAAAACTTAAGTCTAGTAATAATGAAGACTGGGTTTTCATTCCAGCCTTTATAACAGAAAAGCATCACCTTGAATTAATGTCCTAACCCATTTTCTCATTATTAAAATGAGACCCATAGCTACTTCCTGTAACTAAATTTCAAAGTAACAAGGGATGTTGTCTGGGACTGTATTTGGAAGACAATAAAGTACTTTTGCATGTCACATGTGATGGTTTTGTCCAGAAGAGCTAGCACTTGTTGGGCACTTTCAATATGCCGGACACTGCTACATATCATTCAAACATTGTGGCTGTTTCTATACTACTTATAATCTGTGGATACTGAATAGAGCCAAGAGTCCTTCTCCAAGCTTTAAAAACAGCAAATGAGAATTGCTTCCCAAGGCAAAGTAACCATAAGCCAGGTTTTCTTATCCACACTCTACGTTGCGATGATATCAATCATTAACATGTTTTGCTTCATAGGCTCCATGAACTAGTCAACAGCATGTCTAGATATAGATAGATAGAAAGATAGATAGATGATAGATAGATAGATAGATAGATAGATAGATGATAGATAGATAGATAGATAGATAGATAGATAGATATAGATAGATAGATAGATAGATAGATAGAAGATAGATAGATAGATAGATAGATAGATAGATATGATAGATAGATAGATATAGATGATATAGATAGATAGATAGATAGATAGAGATAGATAGATTCTACATGGCCTTCCCCCTTTGCCTGCATGTGGTTCAATCTCTAACGCCTCTCATAATTGCTCAAACATTACCTCAGTGAGGTTGCAGCGACCACCATATCTAAAATTGTAAATCTCCAGCTCTTCCTATTAATCTCATCCACTTTATTTCTTCTACACCCCTCGTCCTTTGACCTTCTACATCAACTGTACAAGCCTGAGGCTTCAGTGAGCTGTTCTGCCAGAATGCGAACCCTGCAGAGATTCCTTCTTTTATTAGCAATGTCCACTACACAGAATCATACCCTTCACATATCAAATGCTCAATAACTATTTTATTAAAAAAATCAATGCTTCACCTTAGTTTATGATTGATCAAGTGATTGGAAAATTTTCTTAAGTAAAAGCCAAGCATAGCAATATGCCATCATGGCATTGAAAACACATTAGGGTAGGGGATATGGCCCGCTCAAGTTTCGCCCGTGCTCACTGACTAGACAGACGAACTGAATCACCAAGTTTCCAGGTAACATAAGAGACTCTGCCTCGAAAAAGAGATGGAGAATTATTAAGGAAAGCAGTAGAAGCCCTACACACTGTATGTTCACATTCACAAAGAGATGGAGAATTATTAAGGAAAGCAGTAGAAGCCCTACACACTGTATGTTCACATTCACAAAGAGATGGAGAATTATTAAGGAAAGCAGTAGAAGCCCTACCCCCTGTATGTTCACATTCACAAAGACACCCACAGACACATAAAGCACTTTGGTTTAGGAAAAGCTGTTAGAATTATTCAACTATTCATTGAGTCTGCATAGATGAAGGACTTCATGAATACAAGAATTTATGTTACAGAACTCAAGTCCCTTATGTTATCTGTGTACCTGACCTATACAAATCTTCCCTATATGGCTTCTGGGGTCTAATACAATGCTGTTATATTGTCTTGATTATAGAATAGTGACCAGAAAAATACATCTATATGTCAGGTCAAATGTATTTTGGTTTAACTGTTTATAAATAACCTTGAATTGAATTCATGCAAAAGAATCCAGAGACATTGAGAGCCAACAGTACTTAATTTTTTTCTTAATTTTTATTTGTTAAATATAAATACATTACCATTTGTTTTAGCTTTTAATTTATCTGGCTGTGTTTAAGAGGGGAAAGATTTTCATAGTATAATCTTCTGCCCTCTTTGTAGATTTTTCCCATCATAAAGCAAGTATGTCCAATGTCAGTTACAGAATAAAATCTACGGTGCGATTGCGAGCTTCCTTAGGGTGGAGCCTTCATTGGCACGGCCTTCAGATATGCTGTCAGCCACTACCACTCTCCAGCCCAGAGGCAAATTAGAAAGCTTAGAACTGGCACTGGCAGGAAACACCCTTGCAGGCCTAGCTGTCACCTCCTCCCAAGGTCACATCCTTCTTCAATGAAATGGAAATCATTGTATAAACCATTGTTAGAGTTGCTATAGGGATAAATGAGATTAGTCACACAAAATGCTTTGTGTGCCGCTGGCCCAAACTACGTTTCCGGTTGTTGCTGTTTGTATTAATTTCTTCGGCTCTCCCCTGGCCTTCCTCTCCAACAGGTACACTTCCTCTGCATACCAGGTACACCTTTGTCTACCTCATCCAATTGATAAAGTCCCCTGACCTTTGGGGCTCATCAAGACACTCCTCTTTCCGGGGTCCTTGGATGTGCCATCCAGACACCGGAATTAGACTCAGAAGCTTGGTTTCAAGATGGACGCACATCAGCTCTGACAATGAACAGACACCACTGCTTTGGTTGAAGTCTGTGTGCCTCCTGGCTTTAGACATACCATACAGGCAGAAAACACGATTGTTCTCTTGTATCATCAGTGCCTAGCATATGTAACACTCTCTTCAGACTCATGAGCTGAGTTTTCAGTTGTGTTTGTTCTTAGTGAGATTCAACCCTGGGAATACAGATATTTAACACCTAACTTGCTTAAGATTAAATGATTACGTGGAGTTTTTAATATAAAATCGTCGTGTTTTATTTTGCTGGAAAGAAATGTTGTTTTGGACTTAGGAGGACGGCTGTGTCAGGGAGCATGGAGAGCTGAGGTTCCCTCCAGAGCATCCTCATAAAGCCTGGACACCATGCTTTAAGCTTTTTCCCAGCACTTAGAAGATGGAGTGGGGAGATCCCTCGAGACTGCTGATCAGACAATGTCCCTGAACACGAAAGCTCCAAATTCAGCCAGAAGCCCCGTCCCAAAAAACTGAGGTGTAGAGAGAATGAGGAAGATCCCGGACACTGACGTCCGGCCCCTGCTGCATCTGAACACACATGCACACACACACAGACACACACACATAAACATACGTGTTTACCCATGCACATAATCACACATAAAAGCACAAAGAAGTACATTAAGCCATGGTGATATTTCCTTCCATATAAAGCAAGTGGACCTGTCTGAGTTTGATTTCTGTTGCTGTGATTAAAACACTGTGGCTAAAACCAACATGGGGAGGGAAGGCTCCTGATCACAGTCCACCCCTGAGGAAACCAGGGCAAGAAGTTAAATGAGACAGAAGCAGGCACCTAAAGGAAGCTGCCTCCTGGGTCCTGGCTTCCTCACATTCAGCTGCCTCTTGTTTTGTTTGTCTTGATTTGATTTGATTTGATGTAGGGTTTTTTTTGTTTGTTTTATTTTGTTTTGTTTTTGTTTTTCAAGACAGTGTTTTTTTCTGTAGCCTTGGCTGTCCTGGAACTCACTCGGCAGACGTTGCTGGCCCTGAATTTTCAGAGAGCTTCCTGCCTCTGTCTCCACTGGGATTAAGGTACGCAACACCACTGCCTGTTTTCTTATCTGGCCTAAGACTCCTCCCCAAAGGTGACCCTGCCTGTTGTGGGCTGGACTCCCTACATCAATCAATCAATATATATATCAGGACACGGCCACAGGTTAGTCTGACTGGGATTCCCAGTGATGACGGTGGGCTGCCAGGTGGAAAGCTGAAGCTAATCTAGGGATCCACTTAGGCAGATTACCAGTCTCTCACCATTCCCAACTTCTTACATCATGGACATTTTTATTCAGATTGAATACTTTGGAATAAAATCGGTTCTGCCAAGCTAAGCTTCTCTCTCTTTCAACTGTGGAACTACTCGGGGAGTAAGGGCTCTTTTAAAACGCTTGCTAGCATGTTCCAGTTCTATAGAACAATAAGATTTCATTGTGACATTACACAAATCTACACACACACATGCACACACGCACACATGCACGCACACACACACACGCACGCACACATACATGCACACACGCACACACACATGAACACACACACGGTACACCTTGATTCTGAGGCACAGACACATGGAAGTATGATTATGGTAGTCTGTGGTTGACAGCTTTGACTGCTGAAATTCTGCCATAATTTTGAGTTTCAGTCTCAAGATGCTGGCTTCTCCTCAGAGGTAACTCACATCAGCAGTTGAGAGCAATATCAACAATAAAGCAAGTAGTTTAGTCTACTGTTTTCTCTTCCCTTTGGTTTTATTTTGCAAATGGTTTGAAATTTGGGTTGTGAAAAATTAAGGCTTTTCAGGTGACCTGGTGTGTGTGTGTGTGTGTGTGTGTGTGTGTGTGTGTGTGTGTGTGTCAGATTTATATATGTATATATAAAACTAAAATGCTGTGCACAGCATTTGTGCATCTCAAGCAATGTTGTGCGTGCAGATAAGGATCAGAATAAGGCACCTGCTCACCATGATTGTGAAACTGCAGTAGCATCTTCTGCATGTATTCAGATAGCAAGCTAAGCAGAGTTTTATCCCAACTCTTCCTGTTCTGAAATAACGCCTGAGGGAGAAAAGGCACACAGCTTACTTCTCAGTGGGGCCATAGAGTTTTCAGGCCCTCCAGACAGACTCCAGCTCACAAACTTTATTTTCATGGGTCCTACCATGCTCCTTACCTAGTGTGAATTTCATATCTCTGCCTGTTTCATGGCTCTCCCTCTTCCCCATTCCTCTGAAGAGAGGCCTCTGATGAATAAAATGTTTGTCTTTCCACTTTATTAAAGAAAGCATTCAGCAGCGAGAGACAGAATTTTTGAATTGAAGTGTCATGTCAGATCGGGTCTGTTTGCTAATCGTGTGATTATAACCGACAGAATGGTGGGGTTTCTTTCCTGTTTACAACATTAGAATGGTGTAAACATAAGAATAAGAAACTGAACAGATTACCATGATATTACAATATATTTTTAGGGAGATTAGGGTCAAAGTACCTCATCACTGTATATAATTATGATTCTCCAATTTCACTAAGAAGCAATTGTGGGATTTCAACTTTTATTTGGAAATTTTGGTTTTTGTATAGAATTTTTATATTATAGTCACATTGATTATTTTTAGCAGGAAAGGTATGAGTTAGCCATAAATAAGACATTATGACTTTTTAATTTGTTACGTCCAACCAAACTGTGTTTTTTTTCTAACATGGTCCTGGAGTTCAATTTTTTTCCAAATATTAAGATCTGTACATTTACAAATTATGTTTTCTTTCTTGACCCAGGAAGTTTTAATGCAATGATTAAATATTTATAAATTTAGAGCCTATGTAATTACCAAGTAAATACTGGGTGGGTGGCTGACTTGTCTCAAAAGGGCATTATCCTATGTCTGTACAGCCCCAAGAGGCACAAATCAGAGACCGTAATGCCAGACTTTCTACATACTCTCCACAGACCCGTTTAATCTGCTCATCAGATCCTGTGGTGGAATGGTGTTGCTACACTATTCACAACTCCGCCCCACAATTAGTAGCATGTATCCTACATGATATGCATATTCTATAAACGGGTTTTGTTCTGAATAGTATTTCTAAAACATCACTCTCTTCCTCATGCTCCTTTTTTCTTTTTTGTATGTCTATCTGTTAGTGAGAACATGCATGTGTACGAGAGCAGGTGCATACGTGTGAATGTGCATTCAGAAGGAACAGATCAGTACAAGGTAGCTTCCTATCATTCTCCATTTTGTTATTATTTTAGTTGTTTGTTTGTTTTTGTTTTAGACAGGGTTGCCCTATATACCCTTGAAATAACTGTATAGATCAGTTATTTTGGCCAGGCTGCTGGCCTTGAACTCAGAGATCCATCGACTTTTGCCTCCTGAGTGACAGAATGGAAGTTAGCACCAGCACAGTGTGCCGCCATTTTGAATGAGGATCTCACTCCCGTGGCTAACCTGCCCCTGTCTCCACATCCCAGCTCTGGATTTCAGGTGGGCTTACGCAGCCACATGTAGGAGTCGTCCCTAGATGCTGGAGCCTGAAAGTGAGGCCTCACACTTGTGATACAAGAATTTTCCTGACTAAGCTAGTATTTCCTCTGCCATCGTTCTATCTCAAAAATTCATGCAGCATCTGAAGAAAAATTAGGTGAATCTCTTGTTCCGTTATCTCATTAACCATTGCATCCACAAGCTAATAAAACTAAGGCACAAAACAATGGTAGAGAAAGGTCTAAACTGAGCCCTGTTAACTGTTACACTGAAAGGGGGAAGACACACAGTGTGGACCAATCAACACACTTCAAGATGATTGTTTAACCCGAATAGCACCTTTATTCCCTCTGATACTTGGTGAAAAAGTCAAGAGCTTAGAAAGAATGTGATTTGTGCAACTAGAAGAAAATGAAATTTTATTGAAAGAAGCAAGAGAGTCCTTATTCATTGGATATCTCAAATATTTATAAAAGGGCTTACGGTGTGCCTGAGACACTATTTCAGGGAGCTGACCCCAGATAATTCCTGAATTTTGTTTCCATTTCTGCAGGATATTTGCTTTGGGTTACTCCTCTTGAGATTCAATCATTCGGAAACCCATCTCTAATAACTAGTGCCTTCCCTATTCATCAAGAATCTTTAGATTTCAAGAGAATAAAATGCTTCTAGAACTCCCTGTCATAAATGGCCACTCTGTGTCTCCTCTCGGTTTTTTTCAGGGCATGTGCCTCTACAGTCTGTGACTGAAAAGTTAAAACTAGACACCCTTAGGCTGGGCTTGGTGGCACATGCCTTGAATCCCAGTACTCAGGAAGCCACTGCAGACAGATCTCTGAGTTCCAGGAGAGTCTCATCTACGTAGGGAACTTCAGGCCAGCCTGGGATGCCTAATGAGACTTTTCCTCAAACAAACAAAATAACGCAAAACAGGTTTGGTCTTTTTGTTGTTGTTGTTGTTGTTTTTGGTTTTTGGTTTTTGGTTTTTGGTTTTTCGGGTTTTTTTGTTTTTTGTTTTTTGTTTTTTCTTACTCTAGGCTCTGGCTGGTGGAAAGGAAGAAGTCTCACGGGGCCAGGTCATATTCTTAACTTTGTTGGCCAGAAAAGTATGAAGAAAGAAACTGTCCATCAGTGTCCTTCCCTGCCCCTTCCAGCTCTGTGGTATGAGGAAGCCCCCTGACTCCATTGTGCAGGCTCCAGCCTTTAAGAACACCCAAAGAGAGTGTGAGAGTGCCTATTCCAACATTTATAGTATTTATTGTGGCCTTGAAATGACTGTTCTCTTTCTGCTATACTTCATAAACTGCGGTAGCCTGCAGATGTAGCTTCTGGGCTAGACAACTCTATATTACCCTAGAAGACTAACCTGGAGACCCAGACCTTAGGAGTTCCAATATTGTTTGAGAAAATGCTCAACGCCCTCTTCCAACTTAACCTTTTCTCCTTCTGGATTCTTCTGCTTCCTAGTTCGTGTAGCTCATCCTGGTCACTTGCAGGTCTCAGCTATACTGAGCTATGCAGGAAATCCACGGCTTAACATTTTTGAGGGATCTGTCTGAGGAGCTTGCCATTAAGACGGTTTCGGCTCACAGCCTCTCAGCTGACCTAACTCTCTGCTTTGGTACTTGTTGTCTAAATTCAAAAGTAAGCTGGGACGTCATGGGAGTAGCCCAGCTTCTCATCCTCCAATGTGTCATATACACCTCAGCAACTGGAACAGAGTCTCAGTTAGTCCTGTGGTCATCAGAACTTGCCAAGTTCTATTGCCCGGTTCTGCATTGCTCTCTAGCTCTGGATTTAAACCAATAAGAATGAACATTTCTCTCCGTAACTCTCTTCAAACTGTGCAGTGAAGGATCTAAGATTTCTCCTAGAAAAATCGGGGGTCAATAATATTACAAGAAACAGACTGGGGAGAGGGGAGGGGAGACAGCTCTAAGGGTAAAGACTCCTGCTAACAAGTCTGATGACCTACCTGTGTTTGATCTCTGAGAAAGAAGCTGGTTTCTCTGAGTTGTCCTCTTACCTCCACTTATGTAAAATAAGCAAATAAATAAATTTTAATTGAAATGCTTTATAACTTAAAAGAACGAGGTGGTGCAGGACTGAAATCGCACCACTTGGGAGGCTAAAACAAGAGGATAAAATCTGAAGGCTGCCTGGTTCCTATAGCAATAACAACGACAAAATGAGCACAGGAAGAAAAGGGCAGAGATGGAAGGAAAGAAGGGAGGAAAGGAGGGATAGCGGGAGGGAGGGGGGAAAGAAGAGGGGGTAAGGAATCAAAGCTGAACAACGATCTTGAGCTTGTTTCCTATGAAGTACAAACATTTGGGGGAAACCTGGTATCTTTTTTTAAGTATTTCAGATATTAGTTGGAATTTTTTCAATCTGATTAATCTTTGTTTCAGTTTTAATGAAGAATTGTGAAATAGCGAGCATTAATTTAAAAATATTCATTAAAAATTTCTACTCTACTGTAGACTGTAATCTCTCCCCTTATGAATCTTGCAAATGAATTGCAAGACAATGGCATAATTCACTGCACACATAAGAACCACTATTATGTTTAGAAGTAAAATGTTGTGCATACTCATAAGGAAGAGACTGCCTCAGCTTAGGGAAACCCAGTAAAGCTTCAGGGAAGGCGAGACATCTTGGTGCATGCTCACATGATGACTTGGACGAGCTCAAGGGTATGGGGTGGGCCACACGGGTATATTACTTACCGAGAAGTTTGTTGAATTTTTTTCTAAGACTTGCAACAATTTTTCTGTAGATACCATTGTTATACAGTTCCCAGAATATTGCCTTGAGAGAACCAAAAATGACCAGAGAATAGTTTGAAGTGGTTATTGAAAAAGACTTCATGACATAATGTACTGTAATTTATTCATCCTTATTTACATTTTAAACAGGATATGAAGTGGTTGAGCTGGTCACAGATGTACAGGCTTCAGCACAAGAGAAGAGACAAAGGGAGTTCAATGATTATTTTGTAAGAAATGAATTGATCTATGCTTTGGTGAAGATACACTGGAAATGTCACCACAGAGGGTGGAAAATTAAAACAGAGTATTGTAGGTTAACAAGATTAGCAAGAATAGGGAAGAAACTACTTCTTACATTTGTGCCTGCAAGCACTTGTACCCAAAAGGTGGTTGGTCACCTTGTGAAAGTCTTCAAAAGCCATGAAATTATACTGGACAGCTATTGTGGACAGAAGTACAATATCCCAGGTTAGAGAAAGGTAAGGCAAGGCATTTCTCTCCTCAACCTTCCTGGGTAGACAAACAGCAGGTGGTTCTGATGGCTCCTGGTGGATCGAGACCCCCATGCTGTCCTCCAGTGTTCTCAGCTACAAAGAGAATGTCGTTTGAGCTACTTGGACCTTACCCTGATGTTTCAGAAACTCTATCCTTTCTGTCCTCCTTCAAAGCATACTTGAATTCCATGTTCTATCATTCTGGACACCCTGATAATGGAATTAAAGGAGACAACCTTTGTCAGCCATACTTCTGACAAAAGCTTAATACCTCAAACATACGGAGAACTCAGAAAACAGGGACCAACATCAGAGAGGACAAACAGCCCAATTTAAAAATGGGCTGTGGGACTAAATGGAGAACGCTTAAATATACGGCTTTAACAAGGACCTAAACAAAGGTTCCACATCCTTAGCCACCAGGAAAACATAGCTTAAAACTACTTCATGATTCTGTCTCATCCTGATCCACAGCATCAAGAATACAAATGACAATAAATGTTGGCATTCATCTGGGGATAGTGAGATCCTTATGCACTGCTAGTGAATTAGTGCAACTATTTTGGCAATCTGTCTAGACATTTCTTTTAAAAACTAGAAATATACCTACCATGTGACCCAACTAAACCAGTATGGACACATACCCAAAAACCTATATACTTCTACAGAGATACCTACACTTCTTTGTCTATTGTTCCACTATGCACAGTAGCTAGGAAATTAATTCAGCTGACAACTGATAAAAATATTGAAAATGTGGCACATAAACACAATGGAATTTTACTCAGCTACAAAGAATGAAATTATGAAATTTGCACAAAAAACGGAATGAACTTGAAAGAATTATACTGAACGAGATTGTCTAGGATAAGGAAGATTAAACACTCCCTCCCCCTCTCTCTGAATCATTACATGTGTGTGTTTAACTTGTGATCCCTGTGGGAGTCAGGTAAGCATAAATGGGCACTGATGAGGGATGCCCAAAAGAGGAAGACAGTAGAAGTCAGACAAGAAGAAAGCATAGAGGGGAGATCTTGGGGAAGGGGCAAATCAGGATGTGAGTAGGATCAGGCACATGAGAAAGGAGCTATGGGAAGGAGGTCAACCAAAAACTCTATGAAGAAAAAAAAACCCAAAAAGCAAAAGTGAAGCCTTCTGTCTTGCAACTAATTTGTAAAAACAGTAATACATTAGAAGGGAAATATTACACATGTCTACAAAACGAGTTCTAGAAGCCATGGTTAAAACAACTTCCAAATCCAAGAGTGAGACACTTTCACTTTTGTTGCTGTGATAAAATACCTAGACGACACAATTCCAGGCTACTCTTCAACGCTGAAGAGAATTTAAGGTGGCAGGAGCTTGCACATCTACACATCTGCAGTCAAGAGCAAGAGAAATAGGTGTGTGCTTGTTTACCTATTTTCAAGAACCTCTCAATGCTTGCATAGCTCAGGACTCAAAGCTAGGGAAACCACTGCTAACAAGAGCAGGACTCCCTTCCTCAGTTATAGCAAGCAAAACAACCCCTCCACAAACATTCCCCCTACGCCAATCCAAAATGTAGACATTCCCTAATTGAGACTCTCTTCCTATGGAGTCCTAGACTATGTCAAGTTGACAAGTAAAACTTAACTATCATACCTCCATACAAATTGTTGGTCAGGAAAGCCACAGAGGCCCGTCAGTACTAAAAGACGAAACCCTATTGCTGAAGAAAATACCCTGCTCACCTTGATCACAAGACACAGACCAATCTATCTGGAACAGAACTGAAAGCTTTGGCCCAGTTGTCTAGCTTTCACAGTGAAGGAACTTTCTAGACAGCCTGCTGAGGAGAAGAGTTATCAAACTTTCTTTCTGGCTATGAACTCAAAAATCTTCAGTACCAACCTTCAGGAAAGATGTGCTCACTTGTGCAATAGTGCATGGGTATTATCGGGGTAACTGTCCACTCTATGATTAAATTGGGGTGTCACTGCAGAACAGGGTCCATGCTTTATAGGACAAACCTATTAAAAATGTGTGGTTATGGAAGTCATAGGCCCTATGGGGTTACTTACTACTATTATTTAGTTAAATTGGCATGTCAAATTGAACTGCTTACTAAATATTTATGTTTATACACATAAACAAATGCTACTCTCAGACTTACACAGAGAAAACTCTTTGCAGCCAACAGAGGTAAATTCAAAGACTCAATGTTTCTGTTTTCTGATAAGTGATGGGTGACTCCTCAGCTCTAAAACAGACATATCTTGTCATAACCCTTTAAGGTTCATGAAAAATCACAGGAGTTTGAAAGAAAACAAGAACTGAAAGATCTGGAAAAAGGCTAAAATTGCTGTCATCTGAGCATGATATAGCCATTGCCAATTGTGAACTCACAACAGCTGTGGTTATCTGTACTGAGCTTGCCTAAGACTATTTTAACAGTATTGAGGTTGGGAGATGAGCTCATAAGGCCCCAGTCTTCTGGGATAAAATATTCAGTACTGATAGATTCTAGGAAAGGAATAGTTAGTATCTTCAGTTGTATATCCAACACTAGTGAGTTCACCAAGTTGCAGTAGATTGTTTCAAACCTGTACACTCAGATGATCGTGGTTAAGCTCAGTCTCTGTCTCTGCCTCTGTCTCTGTCTCTGTCTCTCTCTCTCTTTCACACACACATGCACACACACACATGCACACACACACACACACATACACACACAGACAATAATTTAGGAAAAAGACTTGTAGGGAAGAGGAAGGGTTAACAGAAGTGTGACGAAAAGATGGGAGAGGGGATGGGTAAGAGTGATTGGAATGCAGTGTACACATACATGAAATATTCAAGAGGTAAATTAATCTCAAAAACAAAGTATCCTACTGTTCCTCTTTTTTCCTTCTCTCAAAACATACATGAATATTTTGAGAGCCATGTTCCATGACTCTCACCCTGGTAATATCATTACAAAGATTGTTACATAGAAGAATATTGAACATCCAATTTGAGAAACATAATCCACAATACATTCTATAAACAAAAGAACTACTTTTATAGCATGTTTAGAAGGTAGAAATAATCTTGGGTTTGTAGAATTAAAACAAAAGAGGGGAGAAAAGGTAAGAGATTTGTTCATGTTTAAAAGACTGCCATAATTCAAGCCACAAAGGACCTGGGTACCACTAAGATCAACTACGTCAGCTTCCTGACCAACTTCATGACCATGCAATAAAGTCAGGATATGCTTCTCTTGATCTTCTACAACAAGGATAACAAATTGTAATTTTACCTAGTTTAGTCCAGGCATTTCATGTCTATACTGCAACCCCCAGACCTCAGATAGCAATCACTGGCTTTCCACTCAGTAGATGATGTCAGACTTAGTTTTTGATCTGCAAAACAGAAACACAAATAATTTCTTCATATGATAACTATTGTTTACAGAGTGCATGCTGGGTTAAATATTTAGTGCAAAATCTCAACCCAGTACGTCTTCTGAAACCAGTGGTTATTATTCTCGATGAATTCCTGTTTTTGATAAAAGGCATGTCTTTTTCTCCTCCGGAGAGATGTCTCCAATTTTGAAGTCATTGTTTGCTTGAAAATAATTAGCATGTTTGCCGTGCTCAGTGCTGTTCATTTTTAAAAGGTAGGAACAAGAGACTTTAGCCCTATGCAACCACTTCAAGAATAGTCTTTCAAATAACAAGAATGCTCTGTGGTTTGAATCTTTCATTATACACTTGTGTGTGGCACATTGAGAAGGATTCTCCTCTTGCTTAGATGTGGAGAACAAAATGCGCATGTTGCAGACCAATTATGATATTCAAGTATTTTCAAGACAGCTGAGTGGGATGTGTTGAACTGTGCTTGTGTGATTAGCTTCATTGATTTCTATAGAAAATGCAGTACTTAACTTCAATAAGTATAGTAGTTCAAGGAAGTTTGCTCTTCCTTTGAAATTCACAAGGAATATGCTGTACAAAGCCAGCCATTGTAAGGGTCACAACAATAATTCACCAAACAAGGAGCCTCAGGAAGACCTGTAATTGGTCTCCCAATTTGAACATATTAGATCATCTCATAACACAGATGTGTATTTTCAGTCTTACTTAAAGATTATGGCATGCAATTACTTGCAAACAACTATTGATTACTTTAAAAATAAATACAGATCCATCACATGGGAGTCTCCACTGTTCCTTTTGTTCAAAAATGTTTTACTGTCTTGTAGTTGAAATAATGATGTCTCTTGCCTGGAAGACGATAAACCATTCATTAAAAAACATGGAGGCTTTTAACACAATGAAAAAACCCAAGCAGAAAGCTGATGGTTAATGGATCTGCAAGACTAACAGACATGGAAGTTGGTGAACTCTTAACTCAATCAGTCTTTCCATCTATCCATCTAATTACTTCGATGGCGCCTATGATCAGACTTATTTAGGTTCACTGACAGACATATGAGAATTTCAACATAATAAATGAGAGGAGGAAGCTTTCCACATGTCTGTACTTGAATGAAGGCATATTGATGTATGTTGGCTTAATGACACAATGTCTAGAATGTTCTCTAAGCTCCCGGGGCAGGATTCAGTACAAAATTTAAAGCATGAACATTTTTGCTTGTCTTGTTTTTCTGGGGAGTGGGTGTTTCTTTGCTACCCCATGTGACATTTGACCAATTAGCTGTTCTTAACAACTTGGTGTCCATTAAGCTCAAGGTCAGGCAAGTACTTCTGATTGTGTAGAACAGTTCACCTGTTGTGTGTCAAATCAGAGATAGCTAGTGTGGTGACGGCCAGAACAAAACTGGATAACACCACACCTGCCACTGTTCGCTTGTCACGGTACTGTTGAGTTCCGTCTCCTGACACACAGGAGCCATAGTCCCGCGTTATGAATAAATACTTCCAAGGGATTCTGAAAACACTGTTCACGCAGATTAATATTGACAATATTTTTTTCTCAGGGCTCTTCTGATAATTGGACTTTATTTTCTTATACTATCAGAGATCCTGGAGATTCAAAAGTGGGATTCCAAATATGACTTTCCAATTCCTATCCTGGTTATCCCAGTTTGTCTGTCCTGAGGTGGTAAGAATGAGAAGTTCCCATGGCAGTCTCCTGTCTGCCAGTTGTCTCTTTGTCTATCTGCCCTACAGACTCATGAAAAAGCCTTGCCTCTGAGCTCTTATATCTGCTCAATCTTCTGCTGTAAGACAAAGGCCAAATGACAGGGCTCATGGCATCTTTGGACCCCTCTCCCTTATATCCTCAGCACATAATTTGCAAGATCTCTCCCCCAAGCAAAATAAGCATGGTAGGATGGGAAGAGTTGAGTTATTTCAAAAGGGGTTAGCTACATGGCATTAGAGACAATGTTGTTCTGAATTTCCATATGAGGAGAATAGCACATATTTGACTGGATTGTGTTGGCAGTGCTCACGAGAACATGAGCAGGTTATCTTATTCAGTCATTCAGCCATTCAGCCATTCAGCCATTCAGCCATTCAGTCAATACATATCTGCATTCAATAAATATATTACATATTTACCCATTCTGGAAACGATGGAGCCTGTTGTTCCAATTGGATATTGAATTTTCATGAAAACGTTTACTTTCTTCGTCCTGCTTTTTTTAGATGTCAAAACTCACAGTAAACATATAAAAAACTTTATAAGAAATTGCTTAATTTTTCAGGAGCTTGAATGTCTAAATCCTATTCATACCAGAAATTTATATGGCTTTCTTTGGTTCACCTTTCCAGCTATTACAAATGCATGGGAAAGGCGCGCAAATGCCTACCACCAACAACACACAACTTGACTTTTGAGCTTCCTGCGTGCTTATCATGCCAGCAAACCAGTGTAATGCCTTCCGTGTTATTGCACCTTTTCTAGGCTTAAGCAAGAGACAGAAGCTTGATTGGGGGTCTTGTTAGCATTCTGTCTTAGCTCCACCCCCACGGTTACCTGGCAACTGCTAGGTATGCTCCGCCCCCAAAGTTACCTGGCAACATCCTGCTGTGACTGACACTATAAAAGGAGCTGCTTGCCCCCTGCTCACTCTCTTGCTTCTTGTTCTTCCCCTCTTTTTGTCCCTTCTCTCCCCATTCCTCTCCCCGCTTCCCTCCACGAGCTCATGGCCGACAGCCTTTACGCCTCTCCTCTCCTACTCTTCTCTCATTAAACCTTTCCACGTGGAACCATGTTGGCTCGGTGTGGTTTGTCCGGATGCGTGCCGAGATTTCTACCCCACCAGGCATCTTTCCTTATGCTTAGATCTCCCAACATTTCTCTAAGCACTAATCAAGCCACGCTCAGAGATGCTACGTCATATAGCAAGATCGTAAGTGCATGTTAGACACTGATTATTTTGTATTTTAAATATAAAACCTATTTTGGTGGTGGGTTTTAGTTCAGATTCTGTTAGTTCCACTCAGAGGGTCCTCAGTTTTCTCTGGGACATGCGAGAAGCCATTTGAATGCGCTCGGGTATCCACTGTGAAGACACTGTCTTCGCCTGCTTGTTGCCTCTTTTTGGCAAATAGAACTGGTGCAAGTGCTGCACAATGTTGGAAGGAAGGTTGTTCAGAACTTAGTCTTGCAACCTGTCTGTTGAAGCCATTTGAAAGAAAAGTGTAAACCAAGACTCATCCAGGCTCACAGGACTGAGAGGAGCCGGCCATGAACCCTGTGTTCTGACAAAGAAAATGGGGCCTGGTGCTTAGCAAGCATTATCCTCCGGAGGAAAATCGATACAGCTCATTTCATCATAAACTGATGTAGGACTGAAACACGGATGAAGTGAAATGTGACTTTGTTTCCTTTTACAAAGCCAAGGTGGGAGCTGATGGGCAAACGTCCTTTGTGCTCTTCGCTGGGGGGTTGTGGCAGCTGTCTGTCACACAGACCTGCTCCAAACACCTGCAGCTGGCAGCAGCTAACATATGGAAATAAAGCCCTTTTTTTGTTAAGTGATTAGATGCTCCAGGCTTCAAAGAAAGTTTCGGCATCTTAATTACTTGGAATTTAGCTACTCTGGTCGAAGGAAAATATTCCAGGTGAAAAATACCCAGCAGAATTAAGCAGTATTATTTCAGCCCTGAAACTGAAGCTTTATCTTATCACAGCGTTCCTCCCGCCAAGGAGTACTGAACTTATGTTAATCAGTATTCCTGATTACAGATAGGGAAAAGTGTGGGGGGTTTTCAGAGCCCTCCTTTTTATTACAAATGAAATGCCACCAAGATGGTTTAGAGAGAAATATTTTGCAGAGGATAAAAGGCTGTTCCGGTTCTGACAAATAGACTAAGTTCTGAAATTTACAACTTCTTGAACTTTTTATGCATAAAACATTTAGGTCCCTTCATTTGCATAAGTGATTGGATTGTTCTGCTGTCTCCGCCTGGGATGTACCTTTCTTCCCCGTCAAGTACATTTAGTGACTTGAGTACATTAGAATGCAATTTGTCTAGAATAAGGGAAACTTGAAGAGGAAGTCGCTGTAAATAACTGAGTAAATAAATAAAGCAGGAACAATGCGAAGGAGAGAGGCACAGAGCTGAAAATTGAATAGATGGGAGAATCGCAAGCTCTGAATATTGATTCAGGACTCCAGCTCTCAGCAAATCTGGCTGTCTCATTTGTTCTGTGTTTTGTATTGCTAAGTAGGTCAGGCAAAAACCATAAGCATATAAGCATCTTTATTATCTGACATATAATTGCTACCAAGTTGCCTACCTTCTTGAATAAAGTTGAATAGCCAGCCTTCGACGAATTGATTATAAAAGTAACTCTGTTTTAGAATCAGGTTATGTTTAAGATCAACTGACTTGGGAAATTCTTCACAAAATTCTCAGGATTCAAAGCATCTGATAGCTATTTCTCCACAGTGAGAGGAGACATCACAGGAACGGCCACGTTTAGTCACCAGTTCAGTTGTCAGCCAAATAACATGGGGTGGATGTCTCTGTCTATCAGAGCAGTTTTAAACTACATAGGGCTCAGTGCCCTCCCATATCACTCTGACAGGAAATATCCATTTTTTCAATGCAATTCTATACAGTGGATAGGCCATAGGCCAGTGCAAGGCCACTTAGGTGGCCCAAGTCCTCAGACTTCCATTTTTAACAGCCTGTGCTTCTTAGTTAACTGGAAGGTAGAATGCAGAAGGTGAAATTTTTGCTGAAAATGGTTTTAGAGTAATGATTTCCAAATCACCCTCATAGGAGGAACTGAATTAAGCTTGGGGTCGAGGGATGTGTTAGGTTAGCAGAATACCTGTCCACTGTACAAGAAGGAAGTCCTTATCAGTTCTCAGAACTGCATAGAGCAGTTGCTGGTGGTAAATACTTTTAATCTTGGCCGGGATGAAGTGCTGGCTGTGAGACCGGAAGTTCAAGTACACCCTAAGATGATTCTGAAGGTCATCCAATACTCATGTCACCTTGTCTAACAGAGGTGGGGGGGGGGGAGAGGGAGGGAAGAGAAGAGGGGGGAGAGGGAGGGGGGGAGGGAAGAAAAGAGAGGAGAGGGAGGGGGAGGAGAGAGAATAAAAAGGGGGAAATGGAGGATAAAAGACAAAAGGAAGGAAAATTTTTTTAAAGAGGAAGAAGAAGAGGAAGATGGTCATGACAATCACCTTGGTCCTCAGCATTTCTGTTGCACCCGCTTTAAGATCCACCTTTCACCAAAACCTCACGCAACCAGAGCAGAGATGCTGCCTGGCAGTTCCTGCTGATGCCCCTGGGAAGCTCAGGACGGTGTTCCTCCGATGGGTGCTCGTTCTTGAGAGGGATACTTTCTTATATCCTCTGCCGTTGGTGGCGTCCTCGAGCTGAGTTCCCAGCATTCTCGACTGTCTAAACATGTCTCGTTTTTGGCTGAACCAGACCAATGCACAAGAAGGATAGCAACCAGTGCTCGATCAACCCCAGAAGTATCACAACCCGGGACCAAAGTACCCCAGGGTTACAAACGGGATTATTGTCATCTACACGCCTGGAGAAGAGAAGGAAACAGGCTTGAAACACGTCATGATCTACATGTGATTTGTTTAATTATGCTCTCTCCAGTCTCTAAACGGTATCGGAAACAAAAAGAAGTAAAAAATGCATATCCCACATCGCAGTCACGTTGAAAAGGATGGTGTGTGATGGTCTCTCTATCTACTGACGTGTATAAAATGTCCGGATGTTGATACTGATTCCCAGCACTAGGTGCGCTCACATTTTACTCCAAATCCCTTTCCCTTTTGGCATGAGCCTTACTTACAAAGAAAACAAAAACAAGGAGAAATTGTTTGTTTTTTTCCTCTTGGTGGAAATTTATTCTCTTGCTTATTTTATTTATTTATTTATTTTTTTGACTATTTCCCATCCCCCTTGACTACAATTTTGGGTTTGTCTGCAGTTTGATGTGATCACGTTTAGCACAGTGGGAGAGATCAAGCTAATCTAGCTTTCTCTTTGGATCATTTAGGACAAAATGTTCTAGACCCTACTTAAGTGGCAGGCTTCTCTGACAATGGAACACTTGAGAAGCATCTTTAAACATCTCTGTGAGGTTTCCTTCAAAAATATTTGAAAGTTAAAAAAAAAAGATACTCAGAGATTGAACCTTCTCTGAGAGAGTTTATTAGCTCTCAGTCTGAGGTGTTTTATTAAAGGTGCTTTGGAAAACGCATAATTCACACAAATCATGAGAGGTAGAGGGAGAGGGGGAAGGAGGATGGATACAAGAGAGAGGGAGGGAGGGAGAGGAACCTTTACTTCTAGTTAAAAAACAAACTATTTTAACAAAAGAATAACCTGTTAATTTGTCGTGATTTGTAAAACTCCTCAATCCACCCCCATATTCTTTCTGTACAATAGAAAAGACATATGAACATAACTGATTTCTTTGGAAAATCTTCATACAGTTGCGTAGGCTGAATTAGGGAAAGAGGTTATCTTTTTGTAAAATGTTTGTTGTGGCTATGATGTTAGTCTGTGTGTCTGTGTTTGTTATGGCTATGATGTGGCTAGTGTGTCTGTGTGTGTTAGTGTTCATTAATGGTACATTTTATAATTTCTGAGAACTGTTTCTATTTAAAATACACCATCATTTTTTCATGGTTTGGTTTTGTTGTTATTTTGTAGTACTTGAGATGGAACCCGGGACCTCCTATATTCTAGGTAACATGTCTACAGCTGAGCTGTAGAAGATCCCTTTTCTTATTTCTCACTTTAGCACAGGATCTCACTAAGCTACCCAGGCTGGCCTTGAACTCCCTGGTCTTCTCAGTTCTGAGATGGCAGGCCTGTCCCACTACCTCAGTTACCCGTGCAGTTTCATATCCCACACATCTTCAGAAACCACCCCCTCAATTTATATCAAGGCAAGCACATGGGCAGGAGAGATGCTTCCACTGTTAAGAGAGTTCACTGTTCTTACACAGGATGAAGTTCAGGTTCTAACATCCACTCTGGGAAGCCTAGCACCCAGGAAGTGGACCCCCCTACCTCCTCTGATTTCTCAGGGCACCTACACTGAGTACACAAACCTACACAGATATGCAGAGAGCTACACATCATTGAAGTCAAATAAAGTATCTTTTAAAAGAAGAAACACTATTACTTCTCTTGAAGTGATTCAAAATGAATTCTGGCATTACGGAGAGTTGAGTATCACTGTGTTTTTAAACACATCATTGAGTTATTGGTTTATATCAATATGGCAAAAGGAAAATGGAGAAAGAAAGTGAAAAGTTAAAATCCTGTCCTCCACTTGGCTCCCCGTTGCTGGTGCACTTTCTTCCAATCATGGGGAGAAAATGTGTTCATCTTTGTTTTCACAGTTCTGGTAGAGGGCAACTGGAGGTCTTCTCATAAGTTCTGGGGTACAATTGACACAGCGTCACTCCCTACCCACTTCCAACTCTTGCCATGTTAAGGCCTCATGTTTTCTGCACCCTTCCAAATTTGCCTAAATTGTCAAGCCCCAGATATGACAAGCTACTTTGCGGTGTGGTACATCTGAGAAAAAGCTGATGGAAAAGGCTGTGCCACCCACATCTCAGAGAAAGATGAGCATTCTGAAGTCCGTTTTCCAACGTGAGCCATCCCGATGTGATCATTGGATGGCATGCATTTGTATCGTTAAGATTTCAAATAACTGAAAGAAAAATCCAAGAGTTGTTTCAGTGCTGACATCTTTTATTTCTAATGAGAACCTAAAGCTAGGGTCCCCACAGGAACCCTCTGAACAGTTAAAGGTATTCGCTGGACTCCTGCAGAGTGCGAAGTTCTGTGCTGATAGAAAGCTCAGGTATTTCAAAGAATCCTCAATGTTTCTCACTTTGCCCAGGTAGCAATGCATGCCAAGGGAGTCAGATATACATCTTAGTAAAAAGACAGTGTGCATGTGTCTTTATATCCAAACATTAGTGCTGCTCTCGGCCTGGGTCAAAGGACCCTGTTTTGCAGAGGGCAAAGGTTAATGCAATCTCACCACTTGTCACAGTGTGGAGACTATCTGGTTGCTAAGTGCTCAGTCCCAAGGCGTACAGCAGTATCATCTGCAAGGCCAAGAAAGGATCAGAGTAGAGGAGACAGAAAGATTACAAGGCCTGGAGTGTGGAGGAGAAAGAGAAGAAAGGCTGTCCAGTCACGAGCAGAGTCACTGTGGCTCCCTGCACAAGAGAGAAAGACATTAAGGAAGGATAGGGACAACTGAGGAGAAGCAAACTGGGAAGAGTGTGAATGGGATGAGAGCATCGTAAGTATGATCATAATGTACCCTACCCATTCATGTCATTACCACACGTAAATACTCTAAACGGAAGCTTGCGAGTGTCAGGTTCAGTGCAGCCCACTGTGAAGGGCAGCCTAGATATGTTTACATTTTCTTTGTGTGTATATGTATACGCATTGGGTATGTGCATGCAATGAAATGTGAGGGTGCAGGTAAGTGCTGAAATTCAGCAACTTCCTCAATGACTGTCTTATTTTCCTGAGACAGTGTCTTGCTAAGAAATGAGCCCCTGACTCAGCTAGGCAGACTGAGCCCTAAACTTCAGGCGTATGCTAGTTTTCTCCTCCCCAGATAAACCTATTTTTTTCCGGTTTTATGGCATTCCAACTCAAGGTTCAAAGGTGGCTCTCACAGATTAGTCTTTATTTCCCACACAAGAAAGAACAGAATGTGTGCTCCATTTTCACTGCAGAAATTGTTTAGTAACTTGCTGGACCTGCCATTGAGAATAGTAACAGGATTAGCATGTTTCTAGTATGTACTACAGTACCTCGCTTATTTGAATCCCGTTACTGCATCGTGTGTACATGCCAATCGTCATGCCAATGGCCTTTCTGTTTTACAGGTAAGAAAACTGAGGCTTAGAGAACCGAATAGGAGCTAAAGACACAAAACTTTCTAGGTAGTCTACATGTCAATTGTTACATGAATTCTTAAAGATCGTCTTTTTTAAAAGTTATTTTTATGTATATGTGTTTGTGTGAATGTGTGTGACATGGGTGGGTGCCTACAGACACTAGAAAAAGCCAGCAGATCTCTTGGAGCTGAAGTTCTGGCTGGGTGAGAACCACCCGATGTGGGTTCAGAGCCAGGGTTCATGCTCCACAAGAACAACACCAACGCACCTTCCAGACTCAGTATATGGGTTCTTGAGGGTTTTTTTTGTTTTGTTTTGTTTTGTTTTGTTTTGTTTTGTTTTGGTGCCTCGTGAGAACTAAATGCAAATACAAGCTTCACAAGGAAGTGCCCAGTCATGATGTCTAAAATTACAGTCCTTCCTGTGAGCAGACAAGTCTTCAAATATGAAGAATTTAATTGAGAGCAGAAGTTGACTTGATTCCAGGGAAGAGAAAAAGATAAACTTTGGTCCATTTTCTTTCTCTGCCCCTGACCCCTCCCTCATGTCTGTCCGTCTGTCTTTGTCTTTCTGCCTGCCTGCCTATCTATCTATCTATCTATCTATCTATCTATCTATCTATCTATCTACCTACCTACCTACATATCCTTTATATAAAATCTCCCTCTCCCTCTCCCTCTCTGTATGTGTGTGTGAAACAAAAATATCCGTGTGAACCATACTATAGTTTTCTAGATTGGATAGTTGCCTGAGTTCTCAAAATATTTCCACTCTACTGCAAAACACTTTCATACTATTCCCAAATTACTCTTCTGAGAATTGCAAAGGTGAAGTCAGGATGAGGCTGGTCTTAGGAACCAGCCTGACTCAGATGTCATTTCAGCACCGTCTTCAAAGCACAGGACTTTCTATAAATCATGCAAGGCTCTGTGTGGTCAGCTTTTGCTCAGATTATCATCAGGACTGTTTTCTATTCACTAAATACTTTTAAGTTCATCGGCATGACATCAGTTAGCACAAGTCCCCGACTATATATCAAGGCAGTGAAAAGCCTTAAAAGTCAAAGACATTACCTGTGCTGCTTTACTCTACATACCTCTCCTTAGTCTTTTCTCTTCAGAGACGTGTGTCATGGTCCGGACTCCGTCACACGGCAAAACTCTGGTCTTCATCCTTCATTCGGAGGTTCATGTTGAATGACTCTTACTGAACATTTGAGAATCCAAAGTCCCCACAACTCCCATAACACACAGTGCCACCTCCAGGACGGCTACCCTTAGTAGGAGATTAATCTTCAGGTTGCCAAAGAGAAGAGATAAAAATAAAGTTAGCTATGGGCTTTTTGGTTCAATTTTGTTAGATTTCTGGTGCCGTTGCGAAGAGCAAATTTAGGAATTAGCTTAATATTGGAGCATTTTTGTAAATTCACAGGATGGCTGTCAGATTCCATTTTTTGATAATGAATGGCTTGATAAAAAGAAATGCGTAGACTCATGTCTTCAAAGATACCTTTAAAGGCACTGCAGTGTATCTGCTAATGTCCGAGGAAGCATGAAGCACTAAACAGCTTAAGAAGAAGACAAATCACAGAGTGGTTCTGTGTGTGTGTGTGTGTGTGTGTGTGTGTGTGTGTGTGTGTGTGTGTGTGTTTGTGGCGTGGTGTGTTGTAATTTCTCTAATTCTTTGGTATTCTCCTCTTTTCCTTCTCACATGCTCTGATCATGACCTTACCCCCCTGCATTTTATGCAATACTCAGGGCGCGTTCCTAGTGTGGCGCTTTTGTGCTGGCCCTTGCTTCTGTCTAGGAGAAACTAAGGAGCTGATGCCTTTAGCTTGAGTTCCTTCACTCCCTTCTATGACTATCAATATAATGTTCTCTGTTGCCTTCTGAGGTCTTCTCTGAAATGCCACTCTTCTAAGTTCTCTGGGTCACTCCCTTTAAATCTATCCGCACAGTTTTACAAACCTGCCCTGCATAGTCCTTCTGCGCCTCTCTTGAGCTCTCCGTAGAATTTGTCACCATTTAGCTCTGCATTAGCTTCATTTCTTCACTCATTATTTCTCCTCACTGCAGTGAAATACCAGCGGGGTCAGGCAACAGTGTCCCTGCTGTCTCTAAGAGCCCCGGGACTTATTAGCTAATAAAGACATGTTTACTAAACAAAAGAGCCTAGCCTTGCACCAAACCTGGACCATTTATATTCATTAAATGTCACACTGTAAGAAAAACCCCTTTAAAAAGAGAAAGAAGACACATACAAGAGCCTATAGAAGCAGGTAAGAGTGGGAAAGTTTGAAGTCCAATACAAAACACCATGGAGCACTCTTTGAGATTTAGAGAAAGCTGTGTCTATTATTATTTGAGAGTACATGACAACTTTAGGCGGCTGAGCGTCACACGTAGTGAGAGTACACGGGAACACACTCTGGGCAAATGTAGGGAGACCTACACAGTTGAGTTTGCTCACATTGTCCCAGAAGCAATGCTTGAGACCTCAATGGGAAAACATTGCTGACTACCCATTCCACAGACAGGTCAGAGGAGACATGGCATGTGGATCAGCCTCCTCCTTAGAAACAAAATCATGGGGCCGAATTCAAAGGGACATTTCTGTTGCCCATCTGCAGAAGAGAGTCAAGAGACACTGGCAAGGGAATAGGTCCAGAAGGACTTTCTGTCTTAAACCTTCTCTACTCTCCCACACTTGTTATTTTTATCTCTGCAATGTTTTTCCTCAGGGGAATTAGCAAAGCCCTAAAAAACAAAAGTGGCCCATGTGATTCTGTCAATGGTAATAAATAAAAGGTCAGCCAGGCAAGACTTCACACACTCTGTCTTCCTTCTTGCTGGATAAGCAAAGCCCACAAGATAGGATGGGTGGCAGCGAGCCTATCAGGAAGATGAAAACCAGAGGACCCTTGCCAGAGTGCAGAGTACATGGAGACGGAAACAACAGGGAGAGGCCGGCACAGCGGGAGTCCACAGCTGGTGCACATCAATATCTTCAGGATCCCCAACAAGCAGAAATCTATATGTAAATGAATTCATCATGGTGATAAATACATGTGTGTGATAGCTAGTATATGATGGCCATCTTAACCCAAGCAGCGATGTTTGGCATTCTTTGTGGAGTACAGTGGTTCATAAGGCATCTCTAAGATCCTCTAACATAGCTAGGTAAGCCTCAGAGGCCAAGTCATAAACTGACTGCAGGACCTATGTGATCTTCAATTACTGTGTTGAAAACGTCTGGGAAACCCAAGTGCCTGGAGAAATAAATACAAGTTAGTGTATTTCTTGGGAGTAAAAAAAAAGAAAAGTTTCTAAATAGTACAAAGTATCCAATATAATTGGAGAGTGGGTCAGAATTCTGCACCTTGATTGAAAAACGAGTTAATAAATTTATGCATTCTGAAATGCCTAGTGCCATTGTTATGATTTATCAAATTTACCAAATGTATTAATTATGATACACGTTTGCATAATTCTGTAAAACTGAGTATGAGAGCTGTCCCTCCTGGGGTACTAAAAGGTACTCCACAGTATGGAACTTGCAAGGAACTTGCAAGGTTTTCTGCTGACATCAAGCAGGTAAAGGACAGATATTCTTTATAGCATTCTACAACTGTATGAAGAAACCGAATAGTCTGGTGTTGCAAGGAACCAATAGAGAAATACGTTCCTCAGACACTGGACAATGAAATTTAGCAACAATCACCCAAAACAGACCAAAACCTCTGTATAAACGTTGATTTTAATTTTTATCATAACTTTTTTTCCATTTGAAGAATTTGTGTTTAGCTGAACATCAGGGAAAGAACACAATTGCTTTCAACCTGCTACCTAAACTTTAATAATTCCATACCACAGAAGTGTATTCCCTTCCCCCAAGTCAATTCTGATGGCTTTCATGTCTCACCCATCGATACACTAGTGACTGTGCCTCTCAGTGGCTCTGCAGCGTTAGAATCTGGACGACACACCGCGGTTTATCAGCACTCTCCAGGTCATGGCCTCCTCACTCACACAAGCTCATCAGCTAACCATTGCATCCGTTGACTTCTTGGATGAAAAATCCCGAGGACAACAGGGAGGGCCCGAAGAGAAGTGAACGGCATTGTCTTCTGTGAACCTGTTGTTTCGTTTTGGAGTAAGGCTGCCACAACGTGACGGGGTGTCCCATATGGCCAGCCAGACACATTCCCTGACTGATGAGACAGGTTCCTAACAATGGTGAAGTGTTCTATCAGTCCCTGGGTGATGTAACAATATACACGTGCAAACATTCTATCCCTCACAGAGGATATCTGGGAAAACAATTTGGCCCAGTCTCCCAAGGCAAGCAACTTCGGAGACATTCCAATGTGTCATTTTCAATAAAGACAGGTGGCCTGCTGGTTCTTCATTCCGGAACTCTGCTCTGTGCCGTGAGTGATATGTCCGCTATATTTTAACCATGCATGTGGATAAAGTATTTATGGTGACATAAATCAGAGGCTCTTCAACTGGCCCTATACCAAACATTTTTATTCTCTTCACACTTCACAGTGTTACAAGGTACTCATTTTTTTCTAGAACACCAAGTATTACAACTTGAATCAGCTGCTCTGTGAGTGTTATGAACTTTCCCACTGGAGACCGAATTAAGAGGTGGCATTAAAACTCAGATCGGCTCTCTGTTCCATTGAAGCCTGAATGGCTATACGCTGTCCATGTTTGCAATTTCACAGGGCAACACTGATGTGCCTGCTCTTAGGTTCTGTGGGTTTTGCCTCTGTAGAAAGCTTCCAGGAATTAAAGGAGGCACACTCAATATACAGAGAAATTTCACAAGAAGCCTGCACAAACAGCCATCTCTGAAACTGTGGTGTTCCTCTGCTGTGTGGTCAATCTCCTACTACATTGTCCTTTGGATATAGAGTAAAGTATGCACGACCTTTGCTTAGTCTTGAGACAGACTGCTAGAGAAAGGAGTTCCCTAGTCCTCCATCCTGAAGGGAACAGTTACTTTCAAAGTCATACATCTATTAGATGGTGGCTGCCATTAAAAACTCCAAGGGCGGGACAGATGGCTCAGAAATTAAGGGTGCTTTCTCTTGTGCCTGACACCATAAGGTAGACCCGAGAGCTACAGAGTGGGAGGACAAAACTCACTTCTGTGTCTGACCTCTGTATGTGTGATACAGCCTATCGCCCCCATCATATACACACACACACACACACACACACACACACACACACACACACACACACACACACACACACACACACACACACACACACATACACACACACACACACATACACACACACACACACACAGAGAAAGAGAGAGAGAGAGAGAGAGAGAGAGAGAGAGAGAGAGAGAGAGAGAGACTTTTTAAAAAAGTGGTCTGGATTTAAAGAAATAAGGAAATCATGAATGACTGTTTAATCTTCAAAGTCATTTTTTTTTTGCAGTCTTGTCCATGAATGTCCAGAAAGAAGGACATCCCACCTCCATGTTCTCACTCTAGGTTGGAGGTGTTTCTGGAAGTCTGCAAGGAGGGTTGTTCTGCTTACTCTGAACAAACTGTAAGTCTGGAGATCTGGATGAAGAAATTCTACTCGATATGCATAATTTACATAAACAGCTTATTGAGTGTAGATATGGTCCCCCCCCAAGGAATATTACAGTCTTATATTTTGATGCCTTGGACAGCCTGATAACCCGAGCTTAGATGCAATTGGCTTGCAACATCACTGGTGTATGTGCTACATTGGACTCTCTCTCTCTCTCTCTCTCTCTCTCTCTCTCTCTCTCTCTCTCTCACACACACACACACACACACACACACACACACACACACACACACACTTTTCAAGGGAAGCTGAGATTCTGGGCTTGCTTCACAGGAGCAGAAAGCCGCACTCTAAGCCTTACTTCCCTTTCTAGTTCCAGTGCTGATGTTGGGTTAGGCAAGAGAGGCTTCACAAAGGACACGTGTAACTGTGTTTATACCTGAGCTGAGTACTGATGACCCCGCCTCCTTTATTGACTGACAATGTCTTATTATCCCTACAAGTGGCCTCCAGGCTCTTAAAGTATGAGCAGCGCAGGGAAAGAAGCATAGCTCAGACCCAGGCTCAACCATTCAGCTCATAAGGGAAGATGTAATTGTACCTGCACAACTACTGTGGGAACTGGTCTGTGCACAGTGGGGACCAACAGAGCCTCCTCCGCATGGTTGTATCCCATGGTGTCCAGGACGCCAAGTGTGCCCCATAGAATAGGTCTGAGCTGGAGATGGCGACTCTAGAAATTTCTTCTGATCAGCTTTGACTTTAACTACAGTATCCTTACATTTCAGTATTCTCTAATATTTAAACTAAAAAGCCCACAAATAACACTAACTATTGTGTCAGCACTAACTATTGTGTTAACCCTGGGTTAACGGGTGAACAACATTACCACCCGTGTGACCCGGGTAGATTGAGTCAGTTCACACCTTCAAGCCTAAGTTTTCTAAGGTGCAGAATGGGATCATGGGAGCCTCGACCGCAAGGTGGGCTTATTTATAAGAATAAGTATTTATTTATATAAATGTGAATGGGAACAGTTTTCTTCTCGTATCCAGATGAGTTTATGTGCTGAAATTAAAATTCAAGTGTGGTGTTTGTAAAAGAAGTCATTTTCTGTTATCTCTTTAACGATTTCACATCAAGATATATTTTGCCAAGTATCAGTGGCTTTCTAACTGCCTCCTTAATTCACCGCAGTGGTTTTCAGTTTTTCTCTAATGCTTCTTGTATCCATAGAGAGATTATAGTTTTAAAGATGATGTAGGATTACAGGCATCGCAGGCATTTTCTAGAACAGCGTCTTAGTCACTGTTCCATTGCTGGAAAGAGACACCATAATCAGGCAATAACTGAAGGCTTGCTTACAGTTTCAGAAGATAGCCCACAATCACCATGTTGGGAAGCAGCCAGCCATGCTTCTAGGACAGTAGGTGAGAGCCTTACATCCTGATGTACAGGCAGAGGGAAGGGAGAGAAACACTGGGCTTTTCAAACCTCGGAGCTCACCCCAGCATCACACTTCCTCCAAAAAGGCCCCACCTTCCAATCTTTCTTGAACAGTTCCACTCTCTGCTGACAAAGCAGTCAAATATATGAGGTCATGGGGACCATTTCTCATTCAAATCAACATAAAGAGTAAACCGCAAGCATTGCCTCGGTGAAGTATCATAACCATATTGAAATCCATTTTTCTATGTCCCACTAATAGATATATTAATCAAATACAATGTTGGTGGGTATCAGGCATTAATATTAACCAAGGCGCTTCTCCCTTGCATGAAATCTGTTAAGTTATTCCCTGGCACCAGATAGAAAAGGCATGAAATGATGAGATAGATAGATGATAGACAGACAGACAGACAGAAAAGCAGATGATGGATAGACATAGACAGATAGACACATAGATACATGGATAGATAAATAGAGATAGATAAATAGACAAAAAGATAGACAGATACATAGATATATAGACATATATAGACAGATAGATACATAGATACATAGATATATAGATACATAGATATATATATAGATAGATACATAGATATATAGATAGATACATAGATATAGATACATAGATATATAGATAGATACATAGATAATGGATAGATACATAGATAGATACCTAGATAAATGGATATATACATAAATTATAGATAGATACACAGTGTACATATGGATATATAGATATATGAGTGTACACGCATATTTATGTTTATGTGTGTGTGAATTAAAATATAATTACATTTTCTTCTTCCCTTTCCTCCCTGAGACCCCTCCCATGAACCCCCTGTCTTTCTGTCTCTCAAATTTATGGCCCCTTTTTCTTGAGTTTTATTTATATAATATCCAATATCACTGGGTATTGGGTAACCAATTGTGGTCATCATTCCTAGAGAAAGCTATTAGTTCCTCTCTCCACATTCCTTAGTTCCTGCAGTTCTCTGTCCATTAGCATGTCCATTGCTGTCACCTTGCTCAGGTCTTGCTTAGGCGGCCATGCTGCTGATACATCATGGGACTAGCTTCTCTGACATTTCTAGGAGACACAATATCACAGCAAACTCTTGTTCCTCTGACTTTTAAAGTCCTTTGTCTTCCTTTCCCACAAGGATGCCTGTGCCTCAGATGTGGGAGCCGTGTTGTGGATGGATCAGTCTGGGCTGTAGACCACGTAATCACTCATTTTGTGATTTTGACAAAGAGATGTTGCATTGAAATGATGGGGTGGAGAAATTATCACTGACTGAGGGACTGATGGGTATGATTGACTACACCTACCATTGCCTCAGTTTTAAAAAGATGCCTTGCGCCACCTCAACAGAGAAACATCCAACGGCTCAGGTGACATCTAAGGCTTGACTTGCCACTGATTCTACAGCTATCTAAATTAATTGAAATTTTCTGATGATTATAACACGGGGCAGCCATGCACAGCAGCTCTATTTTCTAAAGTGTTTTTAGAAGAGGCAGGGGAGAAACTGACCTGGAGAGTAATGAAGCAAGGAATTAGAGCTCTATTGCAGGAGCAGATGGCAAATCTCTATTTTTGAGGGATAAATAAAACACACAATGAAAGAAAGAAAATCTATTAACAAATTAAATTATTCCTAATAATTCTCTTTAAGAAAACTCTTTTATTGTGTTTTATATCTTAAACTAAATAAGACTACATAGTTGAATCATAGGAATATAGCATGAAGCACTTGCCTGGAAACTTCAACACTAGACTTGATCTTGCGAGTTCCTGGTTCTTTGACTGGGTCTCATTTCTTCAAAGCTATTACCTTTCCTACCCAGAACAAACCATTTTGATGGAATGATTGTTTGGTTTTGTTTTTCTTGTTTTTTGTTTCTTTGTTTGTCTGTTTATTTGTTTATTTGTTTTGGTGTTCAACTCACCCTCAACTCTCCCAGACAGCACAGACAATGCCCTGGTTCTGTGGAAGAAACACACCAAAGAGTGGTCATAAATACACACTGGAATTATTAAATAAAATGGGCTAAGCACTGTTTTGTGCTTCAGAGAAAAGACGCCACAAGTAAATCTGCCTTCTTAAAAGGTAAATTCCCTTCCTAACAAATTTAGAAGATCAATTAAGTGTCCTCTGGGCTGTTCTATGCTAAGGACATCTGTAAATGAAATTTGTTTCGAGACTCTCTTTGCTTATGTTCTGTGACCTGCACCAACGTACAATGCTGCAACCAGTATTGTCATTTGACAGAATTTTTAATGTAAATTGTAAAATACTTGCATTGTCTAGACACAGTGTGGTGCCCGACAGCACTCAATTCACTGTTGTATGATGGAGACATTTATCTTTAGGTTTCTCTGTGGTCAACCCTCCCAGTCACATCCTGAGCTCAAGGTGTCCGACAGCAGGTCCCTTCCATTCTTCTCCCCTCCCTATATTGAGAACCGATACTTACCTCTCCAAGAGGGCAAGTGCTTTGCTAAGTTGAAAAACTTCAACCTTAGTCTACATTCACGCTACTGAATTCTTCAAATACACACCACGTTAATGTAGGCTGAGCCACGGTGGGCTAAGTTTGTTTTGATGAACATTGAAGTCTTCTTTGATTCCCGATAACCCGCGAGGGTGAGCGTTCACGGTCAGCCCGCTGGGATTTGTATATCTAACTTGTGCTCCAGCCCAGTGTGGTTTATTTTACTCAAATGGATGGAATGCTTATAAATAAGAGGCAGAAAAAGAAAGGGAACAGCGCAAGGCTATCTGACGTGACATCTCGGGCACTTTTCTCCACTTGGCTAAGAGTCTGCCTCGTTTACTTGTGACTTCAAGGCCCTCTCTCTTTGTGTGTGAGCTGCTTTGAAGGAAAACAAACAAGAGCTCTGAGTCCGCTTCTTTGCTTTGTTGGAGAAGCCCCTGACTGCTTTCCTTTATGTGAATGTGTCTCCCATCATGACAAAGCCTCTGACCCTGACTGGAAACCAGGTGTCTTTCTATCACCTGGCAACAGGAGGCCCAAGAAGGGGGCAATGAGGTGGGTTAAAGGTGTACAGATGGATAATGTGCCGGAAATAGCTCCCTTAACTTTCAGCGCTTAGGTACGTATAAATAGCAACCTCAATAAATGCATCCCAACATTCCAGCCCCTACGTTTTATTTGGTTCAGGTAAGTTATGGATCCAACGAGAAGAATTCAATAGGTGCTGGGGGTTACGTGGGAAAGGAAGAAGCTCATGCAATTTATATAAATTATGTATGGAATTTATTGTGGGGTCATTGGGGGTGGGGGGGTGTGGGTTTTTTTTTTTTAATTGTGTGTTTGTGTGAGTGTGTGTGTAGGAGTGTGGACACCTTTGCCAGGGCAGTCACGTGGAAGACAGAAAACAACTTCCAGAAACTCAGGCTCTCTTCGTGCCCTCAGTTTTGAGGCTCAAACTCAAGTTCTTAGGCTCATGCGCTGGCACAGACACACGTGTTGTTACTGCTACTTTCGTTCATGTCCTTAATTCCTGAAAGTGGCTTCAGAAACACATAAGTAAGCATCCATGTTTATACCTATGTGTATCTACACATCTCCCAGATTTTTCAATCCCAGTAGCGTGGACTCCACCGTCTTAATTTTGGGCATGTCTCTACATTGTAGGCTCTTACAGCATGCTGTTCTGACCACTATACCCAACTGTGGCAATCACACATCTCCAGTCTCCAGAGAGGCTTCTTCCTGTCTCTCTTCAGGAGCTGGGCCTCCCTGAAAACCGCGCTGAGACCTATCACTATAAAATTCTGTAGGTCAGATGCTAGAGGAAATAATTCTTTAAGATAAGATTATTGCTTCATATGCATGAGTAATATAATCAGAGTTGGAGAAAATCATGGGGGTTGGCATTTCCTGAAGTTCATGCTGTCTTAGAAATCATTAAAGTTTATTATAGTTTCGAAACATCATGCTCCCCACTGCTTAACGTTCAAGCATGGCTTCCATAAATCAGTTGCAGCCAATTCAGAAATGTTCCTGACAAGTGATTGATTGATTGATCTCAGTTTTGAGCAGAATAATTGGCAAAGACAGGGAACCTATTACAGGACTCCATTATTTATAAAAATACAAGAAGGCCCAAAATTACCTGCAAGACAAATACAGGAGAATCTTCTCTGTTCCAACAACAAAACCTGACATTACCGATGTCTGTCCAGGCAGACAGGTAAGTAATTGGAAAGAATGAACATTGCTGAATCTCCAGGCATAACAAATTACCACAGGTTTAGATTTTTTCAAAGCAACTGATAAAATTAGCAGTAACTGGGTTATTATGGAGACAAGCCAAACAAGAAATCCAGAGATAAAGGACTATAGGCAGAACCAAACACAAAGGTGTTTATGTATGAGCATTAACATTCCAGGCAAACTCCCGAGACCCAGGCAGCAGAACACAACACCGGCAAATCGTGATAACTCTTTTCATTAGGGCAAAATGATTTCTGTTTAAAGGGCATCCAATGCGTTTTTGCTTAGCTTTTGTTTTGTTGGAGGGGGTTTGCTACGTTTATTTTTTTTTTTTTACATGACTTATAGCGTGGAAAGAAAACCGATGCCATTTAAATTCGGCATTTTCCCTACGACTGTTTATCAGTGTTTCATTCTGGGCACTCGGAGCACAAATGACTTCTTTTTTTCCTCAAGCCAGAGTCAGATCACTCACTTGAGCTGGGCCTGGGGAGAAACATAGCATGTATGATGAGCTGATTAATTACCAGATCAAATACCTTACAGTCCAGAGCTCTGTGCTGGAAAGTAAGTACCAAGAGGGAGAATGGTGAGATCCACATGTCCGCACGGGTGGGCAGGAGCAGCTTGGGGATTGGATCTTACAGTGGCCACAAGCTAAGGACCAAGAAGTGACATTTGTTCTTGGCACTGTCACCTGTGCTGTATCCTTTCCTCTTTTTAATTTTTTTTTCTGAAGCAGAGTTGAAGATTCTATTAAAGATGTCTAGTATGGGTTAAGCACGGAGGCAGGAGAAGGATATTTGTGTATGCGTGCGTCTGTAGTGTGCGTGCCTTCATGTGAGCACAGAGTGCGTCTGGAAGTCCGATGTGAAGTTGGGGCTATTGCTTTACCCCTCTGCACCTTAGCTTTTGTTTTCTTTTGTTACTCTGACCCAGAGTCTCTTTCTGAACCTGCAATTTACCAATTCAGATAGATTGGCTGGCTATAGACACTCCTCTCAACTTCCCCAGCTCCGGGATTCCAAGGACGCGCTCCCTTGCCTGGATGTTTTCCATGGGGTCTCTGAGACCCAACTCAAGTCGTCAGTCAGTCAAGCATGACTCATTACAGACTGAGGCATCTCCCTACACCCACACCCTCACCCTACTTTAAAAAAAAAAAAAAAAAACGAAAGTTTAAATATTTGACTCTAAACCCAAGACTATTAATTCAACCCCAAGATTTCTTTTCACCCCTAAAACCCAGAGGTGGCAGTGAGGCTGTCCCATTGCTACTCCAGACCCCTGGAAAGTTATTCATTGATTCACAATGAGAGGTTAGGATCTGTCTTTTCTCAAGCATTGTCTATGTAAATAGAGTCCCTTGAGGACATCTCTTAGGAAGAACTACTCATTCAACTGGAATGTGTGTCTGCCTGGAACATATAAACACACAGGGTAATGTGAAATGTTAGTGACAATATACTGCTAAGCTCTGAAACCTGGACCGTCAGTCACTAATAATCAGAGACAGGCAAGATCAGCTTGGTGGCAAACGTTTCCTGTCTTCGAGATTGCAGAAATACCCTAATATCCTCCTTCAATTCACAGGGTAAGTTGGTTTCTTTTCTCTGTTCTGTGCCTAATATCCATAAAACTTCCATTAGCCTCACAAATCTATTTGTAGGGGAAGACAAAGGTCAAAAGGTCCCACCCAGAATTCCTACACAAGCAATGTTGCCTATTTTTAGATGCTGTGTTTTAATTTTTTGCTTCTGGGGATCATTTGTTCTCCCAGAGATTGTTTATGCAATTTACCTTCTGCCTCCAAGAAGCTTCCAGGCAGAGGATGCAGAATTGTGATTCAGCCATGCTCGACAAAATCATTACTCAGGAAGTTCTGTGGTAGCCTTTAACCCATCATTGCTCCTTCAAATCACTCAGATGCCTGACCCCTTCTCTGAAACAGAATTTTAAAAGCGAAAGCAACTATCGAGTCAATTTAAGGTCAAGTTACAATAGGAGTGGGACTCAGACATAGAAGCTACCTGCAGGAGAAAACCAACTTCACAGGAATAATCTAGAACATTTGTGGGCCTCTTGTTGTCAAGTTGACACTCTTTCTACTTTCTCCCATCCCTGGAGTCCAGTATCTTACAACTCAGCAGGTCCTCTGACTAGGGGTAAAACATCCATCTGGCTTTTGGGAGTGAAATCCCTATAGCAGGAACACTAGTTAAGGATCTAGCTGAACTGGGGATTCTCTGTCTCCTAATCACACTGTTAAAATGTGAAATATACGGCACTGAGCCACAGACTACAGAAAGTCTAGCTAGAAAATGCCAGAACGTAGGGGCACAGGCAGAAACTACTCTTTGAAATCACAATAATGTGAAGGTCTAACTACAGAGTTAAAAATGTAAGGCTTATCTACAAAATTAAGTTAAACAAAGACAAGAGAGGTATCTCTTAGTGGGTAAAAATGTCTGAGAGCACCCGTGTGAGGAGCCAAGCTTAAGCCCAGAAACTCACATTGAAGCTGGAGCCTCAACACACGTCTCTGTAGTTGCATCTGTCACACTCAGAGAAAAACGGTAGAGACAGGAGAATGCTGAGAACCTTTCAGCCAAGCTAGCCCATCTCAAAAAGGGTGAAAAGTGACAAGAACCCAAAGATGTCATTAGACCTCAGAAGCTGGTCATAGTTGCATACCTACATCCACATACAAATGAGTACACCACACACACACACACACACACACACACACACACACACACACACCTCACGCACATGGACAAGCAGACTTACAAGCACATACACAGCAATAAAAAGTGACATCATCGGCTTTTAATATTTATTCCTGTTCATTTTTTTTCTTGCCCCTTCTTGGCCCTCTCTCCTTACTCTCATCTTCCCTGCGAGTGCTCTGGGCCTTGCTTCTATTATGAGAAAACTCTGAGTGTGGGGTCCTCACACACACACGCCAGCTCTGCTGGTTCTCCTGCTCTCCATACCTAGTCTCAACATTCTTCTTTTCACTCCTCTTTATTCAGTAAACCCTCTGCTAACTGGTTTTACTCTCTCTAACTTTCCTGTCCCTGTCCCCTTATGTCCTTTTTTTAAAATTTTTGATTGTTCAGATACTTAAAATGCCTCTTGCAGATATTAAATATTTAAGGAGTTCTCTATTCTTATTTATGGTATAGCAATTTGTTGGTATGTAGGATATGAATTGTTGGGTGTTTTGCAAGAAAATGCCAGTTTAGTAGCTTACAAAATTACCTTCAAATACATTCTCTTTGTTGGAAAAAAGTAATAATATGTAGATGCTATTAACTCTGGGCCTCTTTGATACAATATGCGTTAGAAATTACAATTTTTTTTACAAAAATTACATTGAAGTACATTGCATGAATTTTCCACTTTTGGCAAAAAATTTACCCTCCTAATTATGTTTACCTTAGGCTAATATTAAAATTGGTTTGCATTACTTGACATGAAAATTGCCTAAGGGTAAGGGCTCTGAGAGAAGGACTTGACCCAGAAACATACAGGCAAGGGAGAAGTCGACCCAAGGGTATAGATTTAACCTACATAGTATAGAAAGTGGATGAGCCACAAACATGTAACCAAGAGGCACTCATCTCTAAAGAAAAAATGAGGTACCTTATTAATACTTCCCATTCTTGAAGCATTCTTTCCTTTTTATCCCTCTTTGTCTTTGTTGAGGCAAACTCATACAAGATCTTTTTATTCTCTACCTTCCTGTTTAATAATTTTTGCTTTGACTTTTTACAGGAGACTATTTGGATCGCTGGTCAATCAAAATCTAAAGTCTCGAGATAGGTGGTTTTCTCCGGGATGTGAGAGAGTCTTGGTCTCCTCTTCTCTTTGTCCGTTCCTTCTTCACATCTAGAGACACTCATCTGTGAATTTGGATGCCCCGGACTATGATGTTGATTTTAGGTGTCATCTGATTGGATTAAGGAATACCTAGAATACGGAGATTGAACCTTTCGGTGTGTCTGTTAGTAGTTTGCAGAGGATGGAGACACTGAACAGGGAGATCTGCCCTCAGTTGGGAAGGCACCATCCACATGTCTGTAAGCCCAGCAAATGCAAGTGTATTGATGGGCTCCCCGATCTGGGATACACTCTTTGTTTGTTTGGGAAACAGGACTCTGGGCTCTGAGCTTGGGACTCCAGAATTGAGAAGACCAGTCTGTTGGGCTCTAGGTTCCTGGTTTCACATTCGGTTACACCAGGAGCTGAACTGATGCAAAGATCTTCAACGTCAGACCAAATGAACCACAGCACTCTCACCCCAGCAGCACTGAGTTTCTCGGAATAGCAGTTCTCAGCCTCTAACACTCCCGTGAAACAATTGTCCTAATCCGTCCCCTCGGTGTCTCTCCCTCCTGTACACTCTATCACTCTGGAGACTTAGCGACACAGCTCCTCCTCCTCTTACTGCCAGCATTCCCTAAAACAACAATAATTGTGTAACTGAGGAATGTGGGGTTTTTTTTACCCCAGTTAATTCCAATGATTTACAGCTATGACTTCAAGACTGTTCATAAGACTCTTACTATGTAATGAACATATTTATTTCAGAGATGGGAAATTATTGTATGCTCAAACTTAACAGTTCATCTTCTTTTGCAGTCTTCGCTTTGGAGGATGCAACCATACTGGGTTTTGGTCCAGGGTTCACTGTTGCTAACGGATATGTAATTGACATAAGGACTTTCATTAAACGGTCTTTTAAATAACCGGAGATGAATAAATAATAATAACAAAAGATATGTGCAGAAAATATATTCCTCCTAGAGTTGAAAAGGGAAACGCAATCATTCAATACCAAGGCCTTTATTGAGCTCTTATTGGAACAGTAGCTTTGTGGACACTGACGTTAAAACTGTGACAACCCATTTTTACCTGAATCTGTGCAGTCCTTGTGCATGGTGCCACAGTCTCTGTGAATGTATGTGTGTGTCACCCTATTGTGTCTGGAGGCCATTGTTTCCTTGGAGTAGTCCACAGCCTCTTCAAGAGTTACATTGCTGTGTAAAGTCCTACTGCACAAGACTAAGGGGCCATGCACTAAATAGTTTCCCTGACGTGTTCTCCAGACTTCTTTCCATATCACTCTGATCCTCCCCGCTCTCCACATTGTGTGCTTTATTCTCATTGAGGTTTCACTTCTAATTCCATGAACTACACTAAATGAAGACCAATGATAAAAACTCTTCGAATTATATAAATCACTTCAAATTATATAAATCATAAAAACATTTTGCATAGCCTGTGTCAGAAATTTGGGGACTTCTTTTATGGTAGATAAATAAGATTTGTTCTTGAGAATTTTTTTGGACAGCCAGTTGGCATAAGTAAGCACATTTCAGTTAGCTGGAATATTCTTATGATGGGTACCTTCTCGGCCTGTGCATTTGTGTTGACATTTCCTAGTGACTCTCTTACCTAACACGCCTTAGGTGTCTTCAGTGTTCGCAACCCTACTTCAAGTCGTTTGAGACTTTCTTCCCTCCCTAGTCACCGTCCAGTCATAGAGCAGCTCTCGGGATGAACTCAGTCCCTCTTTATGCTAACTGCAATCAATATCACAGAATACCACACACAGAGATGCACAGACACACAGACACACACACACACACACACACACACACACACACACACACACACACAGACACACACACACACACACACACAGACACAGACACACACACACACACACACACACACACACACACACACACACACACACACACACACACACACACACACATACACACACACACACACACACACACACACACACACATACACAGACACACACACACACACACACACACACACACACACACACACACACACACACATACAGACACAGACACACACATACACACACACACACACACACACACACACACACACACACACACACATACACACACACACACACACACAGACACACACACACAGACACACACACACACATACACACACAGAAAGATATACACACACACATACACAGACACACACACACACATGCACACACACACACAGACACACACACAGTCACACACAGACACACACACACACACACTACACACACACACACACACAGACACACACACACACACACACACACATATACATAGACACACACACACACACATACACACACACACACACACACAGACACACACACACACACACACACACACACACAGACACACACACACACACACACACACACACATACATACACAGACACACACACAGACACACACACACACAGACAGACACACACACACACACACACATACACACACACACACACACACACACACACACACACACACACATACAGACACACATACACACATACAGACACACACACACATACACACATACATACACAGACACACACACACACACAGACACAGACACACACATACATACACACACACACATATGCTTGGTACACGGAAGATGAAATTTGCAAAGATGAATGTAGAAACGATGGATGATGATTTAGACAGGTCAGATAATAACACAACACACAGTGCTTAAAAGACATCACACAATTTTCTCTGAATCAGCCCACAAGTTCCCCTTCATTACTGCAATGCCTTCTTATTTCATGCCCAGGAAGTAAATATTAACAATTTATGCTTCTTGGTCTCTCTCTCTCACCTTAAAATGAAGATGATCCCTTCATGTATCTTTTCTGAACCGTGTTCAAATGCATAAATGTATGCATGTTCACATGTGTAGCTGAGCGCAAAAGCACATTTCCAACCTGTTTTTTTCCTTATTTGCAATACAAAGCCCGTTTCACCCTAGCCTAATAAAGGAGCTATCATCTGCTCTTATTTTTCATTATCATTTTTCTGTTTTGCTCTAGGAACATCTATAACTATTCTCCCTTTGTTTCCTGGACATCACAAAAGTATGTGAAATTATACACTTTCTAAACATGCAAAGTAGACCCCATCATTCTATTGCTGCTTCGTGTAGGAGGTTTTGGATCAAAACAGACAAAAGGATTTCAATACATCTCAGAAGAAATCTAATATCTCAATGAGAACTGCAGTGTCCGCATTGACACTCACTCATCTGTATTAATGCTCTGCTCTATTCCATCTGCCCAAACCTAAACTTTGACCTTTACAAAAGTTAAGGGTCATAATCGTAGGCACTCCTCTGTCCTGTTTATGATCAATAAGTCCCTTGAGTGTTTAAAAAAAGAGTGCTTCAGAACACTTGAGACAATGTACCTTGAGGTACAGTTTAACAATATGACATTGCTAATAGTTCTTGTAACCGATGGTATTTTGGTTCCCTGTTGCCATTGTCAAAAGATTCAGCCATAGTGAAATACAGAAGTGATAAGAACTTCAGAAGCATACCCAGATTACAATGAATTACTGTTCTTTAATTGAGCTCATAATTATTTAAAGGTAAATCTCAATGAGAAAGAAGTAAGGGTAAAAAGGAATGCATTATTGTGTTGACTACTTAGACCTGTTTCATATTTCTCTTACTAAAAGATATCAAGATATCATTATCTAAGAGATAAAGACACAAATCACCAACAAAGTACTAAAGTCAATCTTTAAAATGATGCAAGAGAAAAACACATTGTCCTCAGTCTGTGCACTTTTGCTCTTGTTATTGTTGTATTATTATCATCATCATCATCATCATCATCATTAATATTATTATATCATTATTAATGCAGATGTAGAAAATGTAATTAAGGATTTCCTTTTGGTTGGAGACACACCTTCAAAAGCTCAGCTCTACAGGGCCTGTCATTTTCTGGGGTGTGCGTGTCTAATTGTTGAAAAGACAGAAAAATTCTTCCTTTTACCTTTCCTTGTCTCCTTTCGTAGCAGAGGAGTCGAGACTCACAAATCTCATTCACTGAGTCAGGTGCATCAAATATTTATCACGCATCTGCCCTGTGTTTTCCCCTGTTCTACTGCTGGAGACGGAAAGGAGAACAGGAACTTTTGAGATAGGGAAGTTTATATTCTTGGGAGATGAGGAGGTCAGATGGAAACTAAAATGATTGCAGACAGTAGCCTCTGCACCGAGAGGATAGATGAGTGCAATAAGACCCAGAATGACGGAGTTGGACTGAGGTCTTAGAAGAGTTACTGGAGAATACAACTCTGAGATTGGATCTTAAGCTGACATATGAATCACAAGAAGAAGCCAGCCAAACAGGCAAACCTAGGAAGGACTGTCCCGGACTTAGAGAGCAGAAAGGACAAAGGCTCAAGGTAATGGCAAACGGAATACAGGTAGAAAAAAAAAAGGAGCAGTAAGGAAAGTAAACCCATCCCTGGCATCGAGGAAAAGAGGCAAAAGAGTTAGCTGAAAGCCACTTTCAGATGGATTCAAAGACCATGGTTTTTTAAAAATGTATTTGTTTCAATTAAACGTCTCGGTAAAACTTTAAAGAAAGGATGTGGTGGTGATCATTGTGTATTTTCAAACATTAGTTTGTGAGAAAAGACTTCAGGAAAATGAGACAAAAAAAAAAGCCAATGCAATGTTCTAGATAAGATATTAGCCTGAACGAAAATAGCTAAAAGGGAAATCAAGAAAGATTGTGTACTCCAGGGAGCTTTGAGGTAGAGCTAAAGGGAAAACTCTACAAATTCCACTTAAGTGTGAGGAGAGAGAGGAATGGAGAACATATCCTGACATTTGGACCAGACAATAGTTCCATCAGCAGATGAACAAAATAGTGTGGAAGAAAGCGCATATAATATGTAGCAGAGGATGGCCTTGTCGGGTATCAGTGGGAAGAGAGGCCCTTAGTCTGTGAAGGCTTGATGCCCCACTGTAGAGGAATGCCAGGGTAGGGAGGTGGGAGGAAATGGGAGGGTTGGGGGATAGGATGGGGGTTTTCCGGAGAGGAAACCGGGAAAGTGTGTGTGTGTGTGTGTGTGTGTGTGTGTGTGTGTGTGTGTGTGTGTGTGTGTGTATATATATATATGTATATGTATATGTATATCATACAAGGGAGAAATGGAGATGACATCTTCAATATAAAGACTAGATAAACATGAACTTTCAGACATGGCTTAGTCATTTTCAGGAAAGTGGTACATGGCCTTTGAAAGAGTTCTACATAACTCCTATGCACAATCAAAACTAACCCTGCCATGTTTGTGTGAGGAAACTGCTATTCCCTACACTGGTAATAAAACCCACATTGAAATTTCACACCCAAAACTTACTGGCTGGCTCCAGAGGAAGATGTGGCCCATATATATACAGCCACCAAAACTAGACAAAATTGGCGAAGTTAAGAAGTGTATGATGACAGGAACTGGATATAGATCTCTCCTGAGAGGCTCAGTCAGAGCATGTCAAATACAGAGGTAAATACTAGCAGCAAACCACTGAACTGAGAGCAAGACCACCGTTGGAGGAATTAGAGAAAGGATTGAAAGAGCTGAAGGGGCTTGCAACATAAGAAACAACGCCAAACAACCAGAGCTCCCAGGGACTAAACCACTACCCAAAGACTACACAGGGACTGACCCATGGCTCCAACTACATATGTAGCAGAGGATGGCCTTGTTGGGCACCATTGGAAGGAGAAGCCCTTGGTCCTGCTCAGGTTGGACCCCCAGTGTAGGGGAAGGTTGAGGGGGTGGGAGGGAGGGGTGGATGGGGAGGGGAACACCCTTATAGAAGGAGAGGGGGATGGAGTAGGGGGCTTATGTCCGGGGAACCAGGAAAGGGAATAACATTTGAAATGTAAATAAAAAAATCCAATAAAAAACAAAGTGCTAAGTGTCTCTTAACCCATCTAAGTGTCAAGATCAATGTCCTGGTATAGAAAACTTTACCAACGTTTCTGTGCACAAAGAAAGCAGTTCTCAGTCTCAATGGCGTGGGATCAGGACCTAGGAGTCCTTGTCATGAGGATCAAAGTGGAATCCAGGAAGGAGATCCAATATTAAAAAGAGCTAGAGCACACTCCTGTTTCGCTCACTCCAGTAGCCATTAGCCTAAAGAAGATAAATGTCTTCTCCCTGAGAAGAAGAGGATTCCAAGAGCCAGAGATGCCTCTTAATTTGCCAGTTGGCTGAGGAGGGATTCCAGTTACATGGATTAGAAAGATGTTGGCTCAGAAATATTCAGTCAGTTTGAAGAAAATGTACTCATTCACTCTGATCATGCACTTGGGCAAGACGTGAGTGAGTTGTTCAATGCATGCAGTTGTCAGAGTCCATTGGCTCTAGCACTAGGTAGGTTCAGACAATAGAATAACTGAACAGAAATATTCTCAGCTCCTTCTCTGGGCTGTCTGTAGACAGTGTACTATCAGTGCACGTGTATAGACACACGTGTGTGTGCAAGTGTGCAAGGAGGCCAGAGGTCAGTGTCAGGTGCCTTCCTCAATCACTTTCTACAGGGTTTGAAACAGGGGCTCTGTTGAAACCTGATGTTCACCAATTTGGCAAGAATACTTGGCCAGGATGTCGCAGAGATCTGTCTCTACCTCAGTGCCACTAGAGTTACAGGAACGCACCCCAGCTCCTGGCTTTTTATGTGGGCGCTGAGGATCTGACCTCAGGATCTCATGCTTGTGCAATAGGCTCTTTCCTGACAGAACCATCACCCCAGGACACTGAGATCATCCTTGAAAAAGAAGTAATGAAAAGATATAAAATATTAAATTGGAAGTCAACTCTTAGTCTTACAAATAGATGTTCTCTCACGGCATTCTCTTCAGAAGGAGTTTCTCTATTATCGACTTTAGATGGAGTTCTCTGGTTATACTAAAGAGAAGACTGCTGGCCACTAAGCATTAAGGGGAGCTAAGAAAATCTGTTAGCCAAAAGAATTTTAGGGCGAAGTATAAGGTATGAATGAAAAGAATTTCTAGGTCAAATCCACAGGTAGACTGAACTGTGTAACAGAAATCATTGCCTTTCCCCTCTCATTCCACATGTTAGCTCTCTTACTTATGACCTCTTCTAATGCTTGGAGCAGGATGCAACTACAGAATGCTTACATTCTTGACTTTCCTTAAATGAAGGGACTTACAATTTACACCTGCAATACATGATCAGTGCGATTTAACCCACCAATTTCATCGCTTATAAATGACATAACTAAATAACTAGTGATCCCAGGAGAGGGCACAAGCATGAGGTAGAAGTCACTATGATGGGTATCATATCACTGCCTGCCCACAGCTCTTCCCTCTTGGAGCCGTGAGGTTGATGGGGGAGGCAGGCAACCAAACGTGAGCAATGGTGAGGCTGCGTAGGTAGAAGGGGGAGCCAGGAAGATCGCTGTAAGAAAAACCAATGAAGCAGTATTACCTGAGGTTAGGTAAACTAAGAACATTTGTCTAAAGAACCAGGAGTCAGGCTTGGGTACCAGAGAGAATCCAATCAAATTATGCCTTGGGGAACAAGAAGGAAGTCCAGGCAGTTAGTGACTCTGCTCAATTAGGAACCAGAGACTCCTGATTCAGAGAACTGAAAGTTACAGGCAAGGCTAGTGAGAGGCAGGGGATTTTGAATGCCATGAACTTGGAGAACAGCAGCCAGCTCCCAGAAAGCGTTATTAAGGCCTGGCTACTTTAAATCACTGGTTTTCCAAAGAGAAGAGAAACCGAGAATGTGGCCTAAATCAGCAGAGATATCTTAAAACCCACAGTAGCAGCTGGTTTAACAAAGATTTAAAAGTTATCTATTCTTACATCAGTTCCTAAGGGAGTGAGTGGGTGATTAGCCAGAGACGTTAGGTTGGAGAAGGAGGAAGCAAAGAGTAGTCCACACTTAACTTAAGATGAGAGGAACTGGTTTGCCCTAGTACCTTAAAACAATTTCTCTCATTTTTTTTTCTTTTTTTTTTCGGAGCTGGGGACCGAACCCAGGGCCTTGCGCTTGCTAGGCTCTACCACTGAGCTAAATTCCCAACCCCTTCTCTCATTTTTTGACTGAAATGGGAAAGATCCTGCCTGCAGTCTCCTAGCCTGTGAAGAACAGCCCAGCTTCCATTCTACAAATGGCCTCCTCTTGTCTTCCTGGGGAGAAATTAGCATTAGCACAGCATTCCTTCTCCATGGCGCTAACCCAATCCATAAAGGGAAAGAAGTAGCCAGAGCTGTGAGAGGTAGAGATGGATTCCCACAACACCGAGCTAACATCTGAGGGCCATTCTCTGAGATGCCCAATCCCAGCGAAGACTGTTCTCTGAGACACCCAATCCCAGCGAAGACTGTTCTCTGAGACACCCAATCCCAGTGAAGACTGTTCTCTGGGACGCCCAATCCCAGCGAAGACTGTTCTCTGGGACACCCAATCCCAGTGAAGACTGTTCTCTGGGACGCCCAATCCCAGCGAAGACTGTTCTCTGGGACACCCAATCCCAGTGAAGACTGTTCTCTGGGACGCCCAATCCCAGCGAAGACACGTCTCTGGGACGCCCAATCCCAGCGAAGACTGTTCTCTGGGACGCCCAATCCCAGCGAAGACTGTTCTCTGGGACGCCCAATCCCAGCGAAGACTGTTCTCTGGGACACCCAATCCCAGTGAAGACTGTTCTCTGGGACGCCCAATCCCAGCGAAGACTGTCTCTGGGACACCCAATCCCAGTGAAGACTGTTCTCTGGGACGCCCAATCCCAGCGAAGACAGGTCTCTGCGACGTCCAATCCCAGCGAAGACTGTTCTCTGGGACGCCCAATCCCAGTGAAGACTGTTCTCTGGGACGCCCAATCCCAGCGAAGACTGTTCTCTGGGACGCCCAATCCCAGTGAAGACTGTTCTCTGGGACGCCCAATCCCAGTGAGGACTGTTCTCTGGGACGCCCAATCCCAGTGAAGACTGTTCTCTGGGACGGTACTGAAGTTCTCTGGTACTCCTGTCACCGTGAAAAAAGAAGTCAGTAAAGACTTGAGTAGGCAGGTGAAAATCTGGATAGATAGGGGAGGTCAGTACTGACCATGAGGCCTTTCAGAACTAGGGAGGTCAAATCTACTTGGCAACCAGAACGGAGAACTCAAACCTTTGCCTTAAAAACCTCATTCTGTAAACAAAGCGTCATATTGCACCTCTCGTTTGATATTTCCATCTACATGGCTGTCTCTAGAGCAAGTCCTATGCTCAAAGACAAAATCGAGACACTTTAAGTTAAAAAATAAAAAACCAACAGTAGACGGGAAGACAGCCCCACAGAGCAGTAAGCGCTCTGCACTCCCTGATTCATTAAGCATGGCTAATCTGTGCCCTGTGTCCGAGACTGAAATAATTGACTAATAAAACAGAACACCTTGGTGGGGTCCTCTTCTATACCAGGCTTTAAATTTCATACACATCTTCACCCCAGAGTCATCCAAAGTTAGGAACATACCTGCTCGAGGTAAAATTAATTATTTTTTCATGATGTGAGAATCATTCTCAAGTCATTCTGGCAATGGCTGTTTATGGAGGTATTCAATTATGAAATAATTTTAATAATATTTGTTTAATAAAACCTGTCTCTCGCAATTATCACCATATACTGTCATTCTTCGGCACATGGTTATCCATACCCTTTGGCCTTAGTTATTTAAATTCCGGGAGCTCATTTGAACCCACTCCCAGGGTCCAATTATCTAATTTCCATATTCATTACTCAGAAAGAAATCTGATCACATTGGATGTTGTACAACTCTCTTGAGCATGGAAAAAAATAACTTTTTGTGTGTTGTGATGCCTACTTAATGTGAACTTGAAACACTGTGGGACATCCTCGCTCAACAAGCTTGTAGTCACTTCACTGAAGGAAGGTGGAGGCTAGGGTCCTATCTAGAGGCAAAAATGCATATTCATGGTTTTTCCAATGTTGGATGTGCAGATGAATTTCTCAGCATTTAATTGCTCGGTGAAGCCTTCCCTAAGAACCCTGCGGAGCCTAAATGGGAGAGAAGAGAATTAAAGGACCCCTTAAAGGTTGCAAGCTTCCTTCAGCTGATCCTTTAGTTTTGTGCAAACTCTGCTGTGCTCTGAAGATCCGCTCACAGAAAAGTAGAGTTGGGGAGGGAGGTTAGGCTGTGAAACAGCTTGTCTTCCTCTGCATAATTTCAGGTGTGCATAAAAGCCACTTTCATGCCAGAAACGCTCTTCACAACAGTCACCTCCCTGCATGACTTTTTGACAGGTTTTCAGGTGGATATAGTACACTCTGATTGGTTACTTAAAAAAAAAAATCAACAAAGCCGTGTTCAAAATTAACTGTGATTTTTATTAAATTCTTAAGGCAAAGGATTGTTTCATGAGGTTAATTCCAGGTCTTCACGTACTCTTCTTTGCTTACAATCTTACAGAGAAGAGTCTGCCTGTGACGCTGTATCCTGTAACCATCATCTCTCACAAGTCAGATAGCAGTTTGCAACCAGGGGAGGCCCAAAGTTTGATAAAGTCAAGTGTAATTTCGGTCGCCATTTCATTTTGGCTCAGGATCGACGAGAAGTCAGGGCTCAAGTGAGCATGAATTAAATAATTAATTAATTAGCAGGTGTTTATAACTATAATAACCATAGAAATCTTCATTTCCTTAAAATCTCTAATGCTATTTCCATTTAAATTCAGAACTAACTTTGATTTCCCGTTAGAATTCATTAAAATAGTCCCCAGCTCTGTGAGACAGGTGAACCATGCCTGTACATGCTGCTACGAGCTTTCGGGAGGGACTGGTAATAGCCAGAGATAGCTTTCAAGATTTGATCTGGGAAAGTAGATCTAAATTATTTGAAATAACTTTTAAACATATCCAGTCAACACCGAATCTCCCACCAAAATGGAATAACGAAATGAGCAGAATATGGCGTGTTAATTGTTTAGAAGTTTTTAGAAGTAGAATTCAGTCTCTTGTCACAGGTTAGACTATAATGACGTTGTTGTGTGCATCATGATGTAGTTTGTGTTTTGAATTTCAACCTTGAAATTTTTCTGTGCTTAAGCAGGATGTGGTAGGTCACATCTTTGACGCCAGCACTGAAGTCACAGAGGCATACGTGAGACAGCCTGTGTTACACGGGGAGCTACCGTGCTTGTGACCAGGACATTAAAGGAGGCTACTGCTTGGATTGCATATTGAATTTATTCAATATTATCATAAATATGTGTGAAGGGGTGTTTGCTAGACATTGAATACTGGTCCACAGCCCACCTCTCTCTGGAAATACATTAGGTCGAAGGACTCCACTTTAATTATTAAGAACTAAACTGAAATTCTGTTTGGATTCCTCTAAGGATTGGAAGAGAGAGAGGAAAGACTCGGAAACTCAAGTTTTGCTTGTTATTTGTGTGGGGTGGTGTGTGTGTGTGTGTGTGCTCGTGTGTGGAGAGAGAGAGAGAGAGAGAGAGAGAGAGAGAGAGAGAGAGAGAGAGGAAGATCAACTTCAGCTACATGTCTTTCTCTACTTACCACTCTTTACTTTGTTTTTGTTTTTGTCTGTGCTGTGAGAGGTCTCTCATCTTAGTGGGAGTTCTCACTGCAGACTAGATTGATCAGCCATTGAGCTCCAGGGATCTTGCTGAACCTCCCTCCCAGCCTTGGGTTGAGGCATGGACCCCTCTGTGAGGCTTTGACCTGTGTCCTGTGGATCCCTACTTAGGTCACCCTGAGTTTGAAGCAGGCCCTATGCCCAGCACATCAGTTCAGTATCTCCACTTTCTTTTTTTTTCTTTTTTTTCCTTTTATTTTTCCGGAGCTGAGGACCGAACTCAGGGCCTTGCGCTTTCTAGGCAAGCGCTCTACCACTGAGCTAAATCCCCAACCCCCAGTATCTCCACTTTCTCCTTTACCTCCAAGCTTCCGTTTTCTTCTCACAGTTTTAAAGCGCTTCGAAAAATCTTTGCATCTCTCTTCAGTCATTTTTAATTAATAAGCACAGCACAAATCCATGAGCAAAACTGTCACACGTGTGACTAGACTACAGATCTAGCTATGTTGAATATGACTGCAAGAAGCCGGAGTCTTTGACTCCTGCTGAAGCAAGATGAGTGGGAGCCCCAGGAGCTGTGCTCAGACTCCACAGTGCTGAGAAAATGACAGACGAGCTGGGCAGTGCCCACTTTGATTAGGAAAAGTGAAGAAAAGTTACACACAGGAGCCTTGCAGACCCAAAGGCTACTGAGCAGAAGGAGCAGACTAAACTTTTCTAAAAGTCTAGATCGCAGAATTTCCCCCTACCCTGCCATCTCAGATCTGGTGAACATGGAGGAAGAAACATCTGCAGGATGGGAGGAACCACAGACTACACTTTGAATTTGGTCACGCTGGGAGATGTGACAGGCCCATCGGTCTCTGATGCAGAACAGCTCCATCCCCACTCCAAAATCGGGCAGCCAAATTTCACTGGCCTGGGATTTTAAATTTGCTCAGGGATAGTAGACATTTTTGTATGGTTGATGAAAATAAAACATATCATGAGGCAATAAAAAAAAAAGGAAAAAAGAAAGGGAAAAACCTAAGTAAGTCTTGAGGAAATACTCTACTTGGAAAGAAAACAAGGAGGTTGTTAAACTGTAGACAATGTACCACAGCTTTCCTGGCTTGAGTGATGAGGACAGGGATGTGAGGTACTCTCTGGTTTGAGCCTTGCAGCATTGATTATAATTACAAGCGGTGAGTTGTGAGAACATGTAAACTGCAGTCGGAAAAGCAGAGTGGTCGAAGTGCAGACACGAGAATGTTCAGTGGGTGGGAGAGGGGGCTCACCAGGACAGTGCATTCCTCAGACACACAAAGCCCTGATGCTGATCCCTAGTGCTGCCAAAAGAAAAATGCATTCAGAGACTTAATGAGTATAGCTGCCTGACTACCGTAAGAATTTCTAGACCTGATATAAAAGAGAAGTACCCAGAGAGAGACAGGTGAGAAATGACTGCTTTTGAAGTGGTCCTGGAGACTTCTTTTTCTTTTTCCTTTTTCATTTTATTTTTTTGTGCTTGGACATTTTGCCTGCATAGGCGTCTGTGCCTCATGTACATGAGACCAGAAGAGGCTCTCAGATCCCTGGAAGTTATAGACAGTTGTGAAAGGACACACAGGTATTAGGACTTGAACCTTGGTCTTCTGAGAGAGGCCCAAAATTTGAATTAGCCAATGCTCTTAACTGCCAAGCTCTCTCTCCAGCCCCATTGGGCCATTCTAACAGAAGATATGGTGTAAGTTTAGAATTAGAGTATTTTGAACTGTGCTTTGCTTCTCTTGTGGGATCACTGGTGCAGTCCCAGCATTCAACACGCAGGATAACTTCAGTGTCTAAACAAGAACTCGGGATCTCTGCAGCTGGTTTTTAGCAGGTGGGTACACCTTTGATGCTCTGTGGGGTATCTCAGTCTTCACATGCTCTGTTCTAAGTACACAGATGTGGGCTGGACAGCACTGTGGGTCTTACCATGCCATAAATTTTAATTATTTAATAAAACACTTATTCCTCATATATAATGAATGGTATTCTAAGTAGCAATGAATGTGGCTCATGGTGGAAACCTTTTTCAAAAAATATATCTGCTTTCAATGTCCATGTCAACGTTTTATATGACTTATATTTAGGACAAAAGACAAGTGACCCTTACAAAACCATCTGTAACTGTTTGTAGGTAAAAATCTATGTATCCAGTGTTGACTGTTCTTGAAAAGAAGAAACATGATGTAGCCATATTCCAGTATCACAAATTTATCTAAATGTGATATTCCTAATTTGAATTTCTCCCATAGCGGTTTGCATTTAATAATTGTTTACAGGAAGGGCCTTAAATTTATTCCAGGATACGGACAACGGAGAGTTCAAGTTTCAGAGTGTCAAAGCAGCATATCAGCTAAGCAGAATTGTCTCTACCTTCTATTTCTAAATGTAAGCTGGGCGATTAGGTTAACGCGTTAACAACCCAACAGTAATAGTTTTCAAATACAAATTTTAAAACCTTTACCTTTAACAAAACTTTGACTTTTTCAGAAAATCGACAAAGAAAATTCCCGCACACCACATTACTCAGCCTCCCCCATATGGACCTCTTACAAAACCGTGCTACTCTTGGAACTAAGAATTAATGACAGTCGGGAAGACATGCTTAGACGTCACCAAGATGTTCTTCAACGTCTCTTTTGTATGCACAGATCAAGCATAGTATGTCACTTCATGTTTAACCTTGATGTCTCCTGAAGATGCTCAATTCAGGAGTTGTCTTGGTCTTGTTACTTTTCATTTCATGACACTTCTGGAGAGCACAGGACAGGTGCTCTACCTATCACTCTTCTTACAGTTGTCTCATGGCTTCCCATGACAAAGCAGAATCCATTCATCTTGAGGAAAATGTGGTCTCATACGATGATGCCCCTGACACTGCAATGACTTCTTCCTGGCAATGCTAACCTTTGACCTCGCTAAGAAGTATCCTCTACTTACATTTCTACCACAGTACTGTTTGTGAGAAGTTGGTTTCTAAGTCCAGGTCGCGCATATGTAGTGAAGAATTAAGTCCTTTGTCGAAAGGAATTAATGCATATTAGAAGACAGAGCTCCAGGCTTTGCACATGCTCCCTGTGTCCTTAAGCTTCTCCCACCAGGTCTGTACTCATCAGTAAATATGTCTGCTCCAATTTTTGTAGGAGACAGCAACTGGGATTTTATATTGTCTTCATTCCTTGTTCATTTATGATTTGGAATTCTTCAAACTATCCCATTGGTCACTGCTTTTCAAAACTTGAATTTTGGAAAGGAGACACTCAGCCTACAACATGATCTTATACTATGCTTGTTAATCTACAGATCAAGATCTTCCAGTTTAGAGGCCTTTTAGCATAACCCTAGAGTCCTTTCAGCATGGTGCTGTTCATTTAAGAGATTGGAGAGATGGCTCTGTTTTTGTTTGTTTTCTATCCAATGCTACCTCTGCTGTTCTCTCCCACGGTCTTACACTGAGTACCTCCTCAGTTCAACCATGGCTCTAAGGATCGTGTCTTCCAGAACTAGAACTCAGGTACTTCTCACTGGGTTTCAGTACTTTGAGCACTTGAACACATGCCGTGCTGTACAGCTAGGAAATCCATGTGCGTAGTTATTTTTCTACTCATTTCTCTATCTCTGTCTCTATTTCAGCATCTGTCTGCCTGTGCATATTCAAAATAAACGTGACACGAAACTGGTTATCTCTGAATCTGATAAGCATCCCAAATGCAAATTTATCTCTGCGAAGATTTCATTCGAACATCCACATATTCAGATTGTTGGAGGGTTTGTGTTGCTGCTGTCGTTGTTCGTTTTGACTTGAGGTTTTTGTTTTTTGTTTTTTTGTTTTTTGTAGTCGATGTCTCTCCATAAATTCAACCAGACTCATTTTGGTCAAGTACGTTAAGTTTTATATGATGTCAAATTTATTTGGGGCGTGACAGATGCTACATAGTAACCAGAGGGTTATACTAACCATATGGTCAGTGCTAACAGCATGTCCTGAGCACCTCATATGCTCTGAGAGACACACAGATTTATGGAGGACTTTCTTTACGGCCTTCGAGAGCCATGTGCATGGCTGGTACCGCTGCAATGGCCTGTATCGCATTGAATTCTGCTGTATGAGATATTGCAAACACACCCCCCCACCCCAAATTTTTGTCTATTGCGTAGTAGCTGTGCTCTGAGGAGAAAACGCAGACTATTGAAGTTTTTCTCTTGTCATTGGATTTATATGCACAAAACTCAGCATATTTAGACGTGGTTCACCTTATATACTTTTTCGCGCTATTTTCTACTTAATAAGTACTCAGTAACCGATCGAAGTTCGAAATATGTATCGGAATAAGCATTTGTCTTCGGTGCCTTGAAAAATGTCACAACAGCTTGTACGATATCAAGACAAACAGACGTTAGCAAGCTCTGTGGGAACCGAGGCCCCGGTACCTGTGTTTGCTGTCTACACTTGGCCTCTTGGCTGAGAATCCGTGCCCATCTGTTGAGATGGCGGGCTGCCTGCTTAGAAGCCGGCAGGTCCCTTATACTGTGACATGAGTCCCAGCCAATGACAGCTAACAAAATGTTCCGGGAGGCAGCTCTTCTTACAGGAGGCCTTTACCCATGCCAGAGTCGGAAAAGCAGGTGGCATCATACATCCATTTAAACTTTGTCACACCTGTTGACACGCTCGTGCCAGAGGCAGACAATGCAGCAAGCAAGTGGACGAGAAAGACGACGAGGACTCCAAAGACGGGAACAGATAGCCCTTCCTACCGTCCCATAGACAGATGCTCAGTGTTACAGCGGATCACAGCATTGGCATTTAAATAAATCTGCCTAGTAAGTAACCAGAGAACGGCATGCCGTCAGGTGTCCTACATTTTTGAGATTTTTGGGTCCGTAACGGTCCATATTGTAAAAATGCAGTGAAAATCAACAACTATACCAGATACCTCTTTTGTCTATCTTTCCGTAAAGTGAAGGCACGTGTCAATCAAAGAACATCCTTTTTAAGATAACTTTCATTTAATGGAGAATTAAGGTAATTGTTCCAGTGATTGAGCCTCCCAAAAGCACTGAATTACTTAAGAGTGTCTCTTTCCTAAAATAAGTTAAATCTGCTGTGTTGGAGTGGGGGAGACATAGTATGACAGTGTTCCAGAACTTTCATATGCATCATGTGGCCACTTATACATGTATGCTCTCACATTCTAATGAAAATCTATGTCCAAGTAAGAGAAGACAATGTGTTTGTGCGTGTTATTTCTAGCCATTTTGGTTTCCTCTGCTTTCTGGAATTTGGTTAGGCATTCTATCACCAAAAGATACCTCTAAAATATGTTTTTGGAGATAAAACAAATTGGGTTTTCAACAACAAATACAAAGACGGCACAAGTCACTTCCCCGGCACCTCTCTGCTTCCCTTGGACTAACAGAAGGCCAGCCTATCAATTTTCAACCCAACACCACATGGATGATTGTGGAAAACACGGGAGTGATTTAATTTACAAAAATAATGCTGTAACATTTATTGACCTGAAGGCCCATATCTCTCTGCTTGTCCACAATGAGTACATGTCTAGTTTACTGACATGCTTTGAAAGGCATGATAATGATCTCGGCTCTGATTTACCCCTGTCAATCAACAGCAATTATCCTTTATTGAGAACTTACTACATATCAGGCTCACAATAAACTTCTTAAGACAGCAGATGAGAGACTGTGATTTTCACATCACATATAAAAATAAAAAAAAAAACTGCTGCAGGAAATTTGAAATGATTTGCACAACCATCAGTGAATGGCTCAGGGGAGCTTCAGATTCAGACATTATCTTTGTCTTCTTCTGATTTACTCTGTGTGAGGAGAGGAAAGTGAACTTTGAAGACAGTGTCCATCATGCCTTTCTCATGTCAGCCCACATCCACCTCATGCAATCCCTGGACTCTGCCTGTTTAGTTCTAAGGATTATCAAATCCACATGCTTAGTGTGGTGACTCTGCCTCCCTGATTCCTCACGCTCAGGGTCGCTGCAGCCTGTGTCCATCCCTAGGCTGCATCCTTCTTGTAGTTTTCATATTGTTTAGAAAGAGAGTGAACTATTAATGCCTCTCTAATGATGTAGATCAAGGGGACTCGACCTACTCCGTGCTCTTCGCTGTGCTCTTCTTAGCTCCCACGAATGTGAAAGCCTCTTTCAGAGAACCAATAAGAATCTCTTCTTTCATTTGGGCTTGCTCTGTGTTCAAGGACCTTAAGATACACATCTGACGAGATGCTCATCCCTTTTGAATGATATTTCGATTGAGGATTTGTCTGTCTGCTAAATCAATGCAATGAACGAGTAAACTGTGCAGTAAGTAGTAATGGGAACAAAACAGAGAAAGGGTGGACCTGAGGACTTCAAATAAGGATTGTTTAGAACAAACAATTTGGATTTTACTCATTCGAGCGTCAAAATAACAATGGAAACATTGCGTCTTCTTTGTGCTTTTGGTTTCAAGGTTCTCAGACCGTGGAAGAAATTCTAAGCGGTCTCTGTTAGTTACTTTTCCTTTAGTGGTAAAATACCCCGTCCAAGAGCAACTTAATGAAGTACGGGTTTGTTTTGACTTTTGGTTTCAAAAGGGTAGAGTCTTTTAGAAGGAATGGCATGGCAGCAGGAGCAGGAAACTGGCTCATCCCTGTCCAACAAGAGAAACAAAGAGACCAGGAGCATGAACAAGGCTATAAACCCTCAAAGCATGACGTCAGAGAGGAACTTCCTCCAGCAAGGCTCCGCCCCCTAAAGGTTCCATAATCTCTCCAAACAGCGCCGCCAACTGGGTACAAAATATTCAACTACATAACCCGAGCTGACAGGTGGTTCTCACACAAAACTCTTCCTTGCTGTTCTAGCTTCGTAGAAATTCATTCCTGAGCAGGTTTTGGGGCTATTCATATTTTGACTTTTCATAACAGTTGTGAGTCATATCGTTTGTTTACTGTTTGTTCTACCCTTTTAGTTGGCTTTTTTAAAAAAAATTGCACTTTTCTTAAAAGAACACTATATTCTTTAAAAATGCTACAAAAAAGTAAGATTGATGATGATAAACAGTACTATATAACAAAAACATAGATTTATAGGAAAATTACATTCAAATTCTCGCTGTATTTTATAGGTGGGTTGGGCCAAGCATTTCATGTTTCTGTGTCACGATTTCCCCACCTGTAAAGTGAAAATATCAGTACTGTCTTTCACAGATGAGATGATTAAATGAAATATCAAATAATTATGTCTTAAGTTAACCGTTCGCACTCAACTCCTGCCGCCTATAAATGGCTGCACCCCTGGGAGGGGCAGGGATGTGGGTTCACCACGGCTCCACCATCAGGATTTCGGGTACACAGTGCTCAGCCAAGCCTCAGATGACTGGTGGCAGATTTTTCTAAGCATCAAAGCCCTTCTGCAGCACTGCTTTGAGGTAGTGTCTGTCCTTCTGCAAGCCCTCTACTTCCTGAGGTGTGTGTTGTTGTTGTTGTTGTTGTTGTTGTTGTTGTTGTTGTTGTTGTTGTTGTTTTGTTGTTTTTACTGAAAGCCTGTGCTCTCATGTCCTTGGTTGTTTTAGGTGAATCTGACCTGATTTCATCGTCAGGCAGTTGTTCCCGAGACAAAGGTCTGGGAGGACCTGTTATGAAATACGTTGAACCTCTTCTCCCATGAGCTTGACTAACCAAGCCATTAGGTCAATTTCACAAAGCAAGGAGAGCCGCTTGCTTTCATCTAAATGGCATATCGGGATTTTCTGTTTCGTTTTGCTGACTTCTGTTTTGTTTGTTGTTGTTGTTGTTATTGTTGTTTGTTTTGGAGGGTTGGCTCAGGTTTACCTTTTGAGGGTTTTTTGTTTTTTGTTTTTTTGTTTTTTGTTTTTTGTTTGTTTGTTTCGAGATATATTGTCAGTTGCTATGGGCTGTCACAGAAGTTTAGTATGTAGCTGAGGATGACGTGGAACTTCTGATCCTCTTGCCTTTACCCTGCTAAGTGCCAAGATGGCTTGTTTGTGCCACTAGGCCCTGTGTGTGCTAAGTAATGATCCCAGAGCTTCCTGCAAGCTTCTCAAATTCTCCAGGAAGGACACCACATCCATAGCCCTGAGTGCCATTTTTAAATGTACCCAGGTCAAGCAAAACCTGGTTTGTGCTAGAAAAATATGCAATATTTTGTAATGTGGAAAAACAAGAAGGTCCAACCAGAGGGTGAAGAATGTCTGTGATCGCACGAAGAGGGGCCGGAGGTCTGCGTAGGCGGCTGGTCGGCGTCCTCAGGAAGTGGAACGTCAACTCTCCGACACTCACCTTTATCCCTTCTCACTCAGTCAGAACATTACATTCTCTATTATGAAATAATATTTGGCTGACAGTGTTTCTGAAGTGAGAGGGATACTAAGCTAGTGGCATGAAAAGGTTAAATCTTTTCTTACAAACCCCTCACAAAATTTGCGAATGCTCACCGATGTCTTTTGTCTCCCTACCTGGATGAGTGCTAATGTCTCCGCGTAACCTGAAACAAATACCTGTTGCCTCCAAAATGGATAGAGTTATACAACGGTTCCCAGAGAAGCTGGCAGAGCAAACCAGCATTAGTTATAAATTACCAGTGCCGTGCTGAAGTTTCATCTGCTGGAGAAGGACAGAGAATAAACGTGCCTCTGTAGAAACCATGACTTCAGCTTAGGTTAGGAGAGAAAGTCTATTTTAAAAGCATGTGCACTGCACAGATTTTACATTGACGGTGCCCGTTTCTCCCTGCCTGCACCAAGGATAAATCTCACATTTACCCCGAAGGGAAGCTTTAAAGATGTGCTGTGGCAGAGGCTGGCTCTGAACAAGTGTTCGCTACAATAACAAAGGGGCCCGTGTTTCTGAGGGGTTGCACTTTCTCAATGACTGTTTTACTCAGTAGGGAAATTTACTGTCTGGGTGGAGATTCAGAGGGGATTTGATTTGATTTGATTTTTTTTTTTTAGTCCATATTTGTTACACTTTTATTAGCCTGAAAAATAGTTACCATGGTAATCACTCCACTACATCAAGTCTTACAACTGAGCTATGGAAAAACCTTTTCTCGGGTTGCACTCAATGCCACTTGGCCATTTCGTGTAGTCTGTCATTTAAAGAAGATGTTATTTTAAATATTATTTGTTAGTGAGATCTTTTCCTGTCTAATTTGGGAAGAGCCGTGCTTAATTTCAATACGGATCCTTGAAATTTTTAAATGTATCTGCTGAGACGTAAGTAAGCACACCACATGTGGGCTTGGTGCCCGCAGAGGCGGTAAGGTTTTCAATCCCCTGGAAACGTAGTTGCAGATGGCTGTGAACAGCTATGTGGATGAAGGGAAACAAACCCAGGTCCTCCGTGATAGCGCCCAGTGCTCCTAACCACTGAGCCATCCTGCCAGCTCTTTTCCTTTACGCGTGCATTGCAAGCCTACGAAGAGAGGGTAGCTTGTCCTCTTTTATATCTTTATACACAAAGAGCTTATCCAAAACCAACTCCTTTCCCGTGAAGTCTATAATAGATCCTAATATTGGCTACTGCTAAGAACTCTTACGACTTAAGGAAATCACTCTCCTTAAAAGGTATTTGTACTTTACAAGCAAAAGCCTTAAAGAAAGCACCATCATAAACCTGCCAGCGTTAGAGGAACGATGAGAGGCACCTGCTCCATTTCCCAATCCACTCCAAGGAAATCCAGTTGTGCAATAGGGAAGTTAGCCAGGGAACATTCTAGAAAACTTAATTCTCAGCTGCCCTCCATGATACTGTATTTCCATACGCCACAGCCCCTGTTTCTCAGAGCCCTTCCTGGGGCTTGTCCCAACTCTGTCCTGCTGGCTGTCCTGCCTCTCCTGTACACCACGAGGTTACCTCACTGATATTCATAAGATCAGAAGAGGGTGTTGCTTTGCTGTTGCTGTTGCTGCTGTTATAGTTTTGGTTTTGGTTTGGGTGTTTTATTTTTGGTTTTTGGTTTATTTTTTTTTATGCAGACAGAATTAGAATATCAACAACAGCAACCTAGATATGAAAAAAACATAAGCACACTATAAGAGGACAGAAAAAGAAAAGAAATATCTGACCTCAATGACAGGCTGGCTAAAAAGACTATTTCCAAACGTTCGAAGGTCTTGGATACATTTTAGGACAAAAGCTGTAACTTTTGGTCTGATTACAATCAGATTTTAAAGCCTGTGGAGGGATGCACACCAGTAATCTATGCGAAGGAGTAACAGCCATGATTCGGTATCGGTGTAGGGGCTGTTCTAATGTCTCATTGGCCAACCTTTAGTAAAGTCTAATGATTTTGTAATCTGAGGGGAAGGGATATGTTGCTTGAGGCCAGCATCTTGTAAAGATAACCCCCTTCCTGCTCATATCTTCTCATATTTGCCTGGACTTTAGAAACCGAAGAACTTTGATTTAGCCCAGGCTTCTCTCCATCCCTGCTTTCTGGGGTGGGAGGGGTGCAGTGGATAACAAGGCAGAAGGAAATGTCTGCTGGGAGGCGTCAAAGAAAAACTTTTTGTCTCGCTGGAAAATGGGTGATAACAGTTTGGAGATATTTTCCTGTCACTCATCGGTGAAACTTTAAATGGAGCCTTTGTGACTAAGCCGGAGCCCATAATCATACTCTGAGATTCTTATAGAGAAAAAAAAGTAAATATCTCTTTGTTTCTCACCATTGCTGTTCACAAAGTTTACATCTAACAGCCCAAATTACTGTTCTGTTATCTAACCCGGCATGTGCATTTTCAGAATCACTGTGACTCTCTTTTCTTTGAGTTTCTAGATAGAAAACATTTTAACAAATTTAATCTCTAAGTTCTTGGATCACAGACTAACTTGATACTTTTATGTTTGAATGCCTTTAGGATAGATTCTTTGTTATTACTTTTTAAAAAAACCTTCAAAACATTTAGATATTTTTAGCTGAAATGTTGAACATTGGCCTCACAATAATTTTGGTCCTAAAGGAACATGTGATCTCTACGTCATGACCACGTTAGTCATGAGCCGCTCTGCCATTCTCAGAGAGATAGGGTTGATGAATGTTATCATCACTTAAAAATCATAGTTATATCTTTGAGTTCTTCAAGTTTCTGCCAAATCTTCAATGACCTCGCTAGTCTGACTTCATGAGCATGGATGCTCACTAAGTGACATTTGAGGGTCTTCCTAAGCACAATGACCTGTGCTGACAGGAAAAAAATCTCCTTAGGGTCTTACATATGCTCTACAGGCTAGCTGACCATGCTAACAACAGCTAAACGGACTGCAAGAACAAACAAAGATATTCTGAGCCAGTATACTGATAAAATGTAAGTCAAGGAATCTCTTCTGAGTTATGTGACAAACCCTGGGAGTAGTTTCTGCCTTTAAACATGGATCTTCTAGAAATCAAGAGTTTCTGTCCCATTCTTTCTGTCTTCTGAGAAGCTGATATCCCACCTCTATGGTTGACTTGTTTTTGGGGGGGGGGTTGGTTGTTTTTTTACTGAAAGTCACTCAGGCAAAGAAGTTCCAAAGGAGTTGTCTGCTGTGAATCTCTCCACGGCTATGCTGTTTTTCCTGCTGGAATAGTGTTGTGCTGCTTCCCATACAGTTGCACATCTACGCATCACAAAAGCGACATCTCCATTTCTTGTCACCTGTGACAGCCGGGACAACTGCTGCGAACAGTCTTTGGAAGTGTTCAGAGGTTAGACTGGCATTCTGCAAGGTAAAGATTCAGAATTCGTGCTCACTCCATGGGCTCAGAGCACATTGTTGTTAATTCTTTGCGGAGATCATTTTAATGCACCTCTCATGACAGTCCTCTACTTCCCTGTCCCTTCTCTCCTCTCCCTCCCTTTCCTTCCCCTTCCTTCTGTCTTCTCGCCCTTTTTGCCTCCCCTCTCCCCAATTTCCTTCTCTTCTTCTCCCTTCTCCACCACTGTCTTCTCTTATCTACTTTATAAACGCCGCTGTTAGTGTGCACTTTGCCATCAGAAAACATTCTTCTCGTCAATATGAATATAGGTGGCCACACAGTCAAAAGATAATAGCAACAGAGGTGGTACATGCTTAACATACCAGTACTCAGGGAAGTGAGGCAGGGGGATCATGGTTTCCAGATCAGTCTAAGCCAGATGAGGAGGGAGGGGGAGAGAGAAAGTGTTTTAAACTTAGACTTATAAATGCATTATGAAGCACTTAGTATTGTTTTGTCATCAAATATCAGCTTCTAAAAATACTATTTTATAAGCTCGTATTTATGGTTTTATTTTGACAAAAATGAATTTCAGTTCAGCTGCCAAGGTCAATGAAATTAATTTTTCTAAAAGTAATGTTTTCACACACACACACACACACACACATACACACACACACACACACACACACACACACACATAGAGAGAGAGAGAGAGAGAGAGAGAGAGAGAGAGAGAGAGATGTATGAGACAGAGCACATGTGGATATCAGAGAACAACTTCTAAAAGTTACCTCTCTGAAGGGGGTTGCAACCCATAGAAAGAACAACAATGTCAACCAACCAAATCCCCAGAGCTCCCAGGGACTAAACCACCAACCAAAGAGTACACATGGTGGGACCCACGACTCCTGCTGCGTACGTAGCAGAGGATGGCCTTGTCAGGCATCAATGGTCCTGTGGAGGCTTGGTGACCCAGCAAAGGGGCATGCTAGAGGGGTGGGTGGGTAGGTGGAAGAACACCCTCATAGAGGCAGGGGGAGGGAGAGGAGATGGGGGTTGTGGTGTGTGTGGGGGGGGACCAGGAAGGTGAATAACATTTGAAATGTAAATAAATAAAATAACCAATAAAAAAAATTTAAAAATTTTAAAAAAAGCTCTCTCCTGCTATGTGGGTTCCTGGAAATAGAATTTAGCTCATCAGGCTGGCCTACAAAACACCTTTACCTGCTGAGCCATCTCACCAGACCCCTACCTTAGAGACTAAACGACCAAACATTGCAGGAGTGGGTTCTGTTCCATAAAAGAAACCTGTCAAGAAAGTGGAAAGAGCATCTGTGCAACCGTGGAATGGGATGCGGATTTGCTAACTAAATATATAAAGGGGGTTTTAGCGTCCAAAGTCCTCAAGGTATTCTAACAACTCGATAGCAGGGAAATGGGCACCAAGTCTAAAGATGGGCAAAGGCAAGAATAACCATTTCCTATTTTCTAAAAAGACATTAAAATGTCAGACAGGTACAGGAAAAACAAATCGCCTTCTAATCATATAAATGCATGTTAAAACCTCACGGACATGGCCTATCGCAGGGGTTAGGATGGTTATTACCAGAGAGAAAAGAGAGGGAAGTATTGAGCAGGATATCTGGTGTGGCGGGAAGACCTCTTGTGCGACATCAGCATGAATGCAGGTAGGGAAAGCCATCCCGGAAAACACTGTCGAGCTTTCTCCACAAGCTGAAAATAAACAGCCACAGTGCCAGCCAGCAACCCCACTCCAGTGTAGACTGCCAAAAGGAATGAGCCGGTGTGTTCCAGACCCATGTGCCCTTCAAACATTCACTGTGGCGCTATCTACAGAGATCAACCTGTCCCAACACCAGATGAGTGAAAGGAGACATGATGTTGTCTGTATCCCTGTGTAAAAGGAAATGCTACTCAGCTCTGAGAAGGAAGAAAGTCACAGCATGGAGAGCCCTGGAGGAGAGTGCAGGGTAAAATAACCCAGCCACAAGAGAATGACTTGAAGCGCATGATTTCAAACGCACGTGGGATTTTTAAGAGTTAAATTCATGACCATGATTACCAGCGTCTGTGTGGTGGTCTAATAGGGAGAGGTTGTCCAGAGGATTCAATATTTCAACCAGGTTGGTTGGATGACTTAGGTGAACTTGTGTAAAATGTAGCAATCAGAGGAAACAATGACCCATTGGATTCTGAAAATCCCAAAAGTAGATTTTAAATATTCTCATTCCCGGGCTCTATGACTACTTAAGTGAAAGTACAAACTAATTGTCTAACTAAGCTATTTTCTCAATGAATGCATACTTCAAATATTTTGCAAACATGGTACATACTGTGTATAATAAGTATATACAATTTTTATCTATCGGTTTAGAAGAGTACCATCAAGTTGGTATCCGGCAAAAGCCTGAAATTTTAATATATCCGGTTTAGGGATCTAAATTCTACTTTAGGCATCAGCAAATTTCCCAGCAGGATCTTCCAACATGTTTAATTATTAAGCACCTCATGCGTGATTCGGAACTCTTCTGTTCCTGAGTCTTCTCCGGAAAATTCCCCCACAGTACCCAATGCACTGGTGTTTCCACACACTAGCTGTGGGTACACCTTCAAGTATGCACAGATTTCAACAAACTATAACAAGCCAAGCATTCTCACCCCCCCAAAAAAAGAACCCCTTCCTTAGGAAACACTAAGAAAATAGAGCCATGTCCGGCATAGCTGTATTTCAGAAACGGACCCTCCCCCCACCGTATCAACAGTCTTGCAAGATTAAAATGAGCTGGAAGAATTCAGTACCCAGTGGTGTGAGACCAGTCACAGCACGATGGCCTGACACCTCCCACACTTGCTCATGGTACAGCTGATCCTAACAAACCTGCTGGGCTGCAGGTTGTCTAATCAGGCGGTGCACACAGTTATGTGCAGTGTGTTACAAGACAACAATAAGTCACAACCTAGACAGCTCTGTCTAGACTCACTTTACTCCGGTTTTTATCTTATTACTCACATTATAATTATCAATAAAGCAACACCTTTAGGTTAAAATAGTCTAGAGATGGACTAGATGGGGCTAGAGAAATGGTTCAGTGGTTAAGGGGGTTAAAAGTGCTTTCTGCTCTTCCAAAGGATCAGAGTTCGATTCCCAATATGATAGGAAGTTCACTACTATCAATTCCAATCCCAAAGCATCTGGTACCCTCTTCTGGCTTCTAATTGGCACTGAAAATGCACACGCACACACACACACACACACACACATACACACACACACACACGAAAGAGAGAGAGAGAGAGAGAGAGAGAGAGAGAGAGAGAGAGAGAGAAGACAGCCAATGTTTCATTTTACTGCACCCCTTACATCAAAAGGCTATGTGGGATGGCTGCCTTACAGCACCCAGATCCATGGAAGAACACGCTTGGGATTGTCACGTGGCAAGAAAGACTCGGGTGTATCGTCAGAACATCTCCCATCACCAAGTGAGTGTATCTGACAAAGTTGACTCGGTAACTCCAGACAGATAAATATTTAAGTGACCTTACCCATAGGCTTGTGAAGATGGCGAGAATCCTAAGAAAGACATTTTAACAAATGCTGCCGCAAATTCCGCTGAGGGACCCTTGTTCCCATCCATGGGGTAGGAAGTAATCCCTTCCCAGGCAGGGGAGGCAGAGGGTGACAGTGCTGAGGAACAAACTCTGAGATGACTTTCAGCAAGAAAAGTAGCTGTAGCATTCCCTTCATCTCTAAGGTATGTCTTCATGCTAACCATGGAACACAACGAGGGGAGAAAGAGGGAGCAGATGGAGAAACAACTGTGGTACACGCGACCAATCCCCAAACCGAAGGTCTGCCCAGGGCCTCGCCTGTGCGAAACCTGGTCTCCAGCTCTCTGCAATTTGGAAAGGTGCTGGCAACCTTGAGCAGTGCTCCCTCTTTCCCTCTCCCTCTCTCCCTCTCTCCCTCTCCCTCCCTCTCTCCCTCCCTCTCCCCTCTCCCTCTCTCCCTCTCCCCCCACAGCTCGCCTTCCCCCCCCCCCCCTCCCCCGCCCCCCTCCTCCCCCCATCCCCCCTCCCCCCCCCTCCCCTCTCCCTCCCCTCTCCCTCTCTCCTCCCCTCTTTCTCTAGCACAAGCTACCACTGTGGAGATGCCAGCTCACTTCACAGAGCTTGGAATCAACCTGCCCTTGGGCTGCGTCTGAACCCCTGAGCAGAAACCGTGTCTGTCTTCTCTTAAACTGTTTCTCTCAGGTATTTGTCACAGTGAGGAAAAACGGCTGAGTCCCAGGTTCTCGCTGAAAAGACAGAGGGGGTTAAGTCTGAGTCTGAGGAGAGGTTATGGTTTTGTATGTGAGAGAAACAAAATAGCATCAGATCAAAGACCACGTGGCTTGTTCACAAACATTCCATGTTCCTGAAGAGCATCCTAACTAACTGAAGGGCATCGGAAGGAGAACCTTCCTACCCTAAAAAAACAGAGCAAAAGCGGAGGACCCCTGCTTCCAGCGGGGTCTCAGCTACATTCAGAGGAGGAATGTGTACCATGTAAGGAGTGCCCTTCTTCCCTTCACAAACCTTCACAGTAGAAAGACAACCTTTATAGTTCCCATTTTTCGCCTTTCCTTTTGAACCAACTCAAGCAGAATGTATTTAACAGCTAACAGCTTAATTTTCACTGAAATTTTCTCTGTGAAATTAGACCTTTGGAGTCCAACTTTTCCCAGCCATCTTTTTTTTCCTTTAACAGTAAGTAATCAGTATTTAATTACTTGACTTTTACATGATACAACCTTGGAGACCCTGCTGACTTCCTGAGGCTCTGGGGCTATTGTGGAGAACTTCCCTAGCTTGTGGATGGGTCGTTAACACTAACAATGCCAAGAAGAGAGAGGGGTAAAGTGGGCAGGAAGCCTTGACACACTGGGAAAGCACTGCTTAGTTTTGATTTCGTTGTATGCACTTAAAAAAGGCAGTGGTCTGTGATTGTCATTTTGTTCTTACAACTGCATTGGAGCCTAGAGAAGAATTATATTCTTTGTGACAATGAAATAGAAAGTAAGACCGGAAGTTGGCAGAATACTTTTGTCTGATCTGGACAGACAAGAAAATAATGAAAATATAAACTTTCTCGATAACTTCACTTATAACCTGTAGGTTTACGTTGTATATTTACTTTTTAACGTTTGGTAGTTCAAGTGTGGAAAACTTGAAATCGACAGAAATAAGAGGTTTCGTAACCTTTGAGATTGTCCTATGGGTGCATGTGTAGGTCTGTTGGGTTAATAGAAATGTTGTAAGGCAAAGATGTAGCAGATCTAAAATTAGCTTAATGAATATATTACTACTTAGTGATCAAAACGTCAATTTACAGTAAAAGTGAATGAATGGACTTCCGGAAACTGATGTGCACAGCTTAAATGAGTCCACTGAGGATCACAGTTGACTAACATTCAAAAAGGGAAAATCAAGAGCAAGGAATGTAAGTAAGGAACAATAACGGAGTGTGTATGTGCGTGTGTAGTGTGTGTGTGTGTAGTGTGTGTGTGTGTGTGTGTGTGTGTGTGTGTGTGTGTGTGTGTGTGTGTGCGCGCGCACGCATGCACTCACACAATCCTGTTGATCCTGTTCTGGGTCAGGAGAGCTGGAGGAAGAACCTTGCATAAAGCTTTAACCTAGGTCAAAGGAGCCTGGTAAACTCTTGAACCCTGAGGGTACACACGGCTCACAGTGATACCCAGCAAATGGCAAGCAATAGGATCAGCTCTCAGAACAAATAATATTTAATCCACAAGTTTGTACTTCAAATAAGAACTTTGTTTTACTGGTTTTAGGTCTGTATTTTCTCAGTTGTTTCTAAGTTGCTTAAATATATTGTCCGCATCGGTATTGGTCTGGCTTCTAGGCTTTTGAAGTTACAGGACCAGTTGTTTAATTTTGCAATGAGAAACACCTATTAATATACTCGGAGTATAGAGTTACCTAATATATGTTTTTTAATTATAACGGTATTTCTGCCTCTCTTTTCTAAATGTAAATAAATGTTTAATCATTTAATTTAATGTTAATTGGGTAATTTTTTGCATTGCATAAAAATTAAATAAAATAAGTCTCTTCTGAGAGATAAAAATTACTTTTTATACCCAAGCCTTTATTGAACACACAAAGAAAAAAAGAAAGGCAAGTTCATGACCTTGTTCTTCCAACAGGTTTTTTTTTTTTTTTTTGGAAAATCATGTGTTTGAAATAATTTTTCATTTTGTCCATCTCTAGCAGCACTCAAATGGCCACCTTGTACTGAAAAGTGAACTAACTAAATTAACAAAACAAAACAAAACAATGGGAAAAAGAATATCTATTTTTCTTGATCTAAAATATAACTAAGACAGAAACTTCTGGGTAATGAGGTTTGAGCTATTAAAACAAGGAAGCAGCGGGCAGACTGGAACATGAACTCACAGACCAGTTCCCCATTGTTTTCTCCTTACAATCATTGGGGATTATTTGATTTTTTTTTTGTTCCCTGTCATTTCCCATTTTACAAATGAGGGGAAATAAGGCAAAGAGAGGCCATTTGTCTAAGGTGACACAGCCACGGATCGCCAGCGAGGAAGACGCCCTCTCTGTATCCACGGGACTTCACGACGCCTTCTGCTCCTGCACTTGGTCCTCCTGCATTTACAGACGAGAAAACTGTGTTTCCAGCCTAGCGTTCTCTGGCATCTGTTTACATTACTTAAAAATCAAATGTAATAATTAAGGGAGCTTAAACCATGATCAAGGGAAGCATCTCCCTACAATGCAGGGCATGTGCTTGGCTACAGAGTGCCAGATTTTAATATATTTATAGAATTTAATTGCAGTGTGCCACCTGACAGTGGGAAAAATAGTTATTTAGAGGTGAAGCAAGCATGCGTTATTGTATAAAATTATGCCATGTGGGAATTTGTGGATCAGAAACATTAAATTCTAATGCAGAAGTATTCAGTGTGGGGACACTGAATCAATTTTGTATAATATTTAAAGATATTGAGAAATCACATTTAGAAGATCTTATAAAATGGATTCATACTTCCGTATGTGATTTCCAAAAGGAGGAGCTTTGGAGGGCATTTAAATTATTTGTCTCCAAATACGTAACTACACACACACACACACACACACACACACACACACACACACACACACTATTTCAAACCTTAAAACGCATATCAGTTTTTTATAATCAAAATAAATTTCAGTTTTTTATAATCAAAATAAATTTAGAGATATTTCATGGGAACACTTTAAACAGCGTGTTTTAAATTTTGTAATAGGTGTACTACAATAAAAAGAAGCCACTGTATGCCTTTAACTAGGTTTTTTTGTTGTTGTTGTTGTTTTGTTTGTTGGGGTTTTGTGGTGGTTCTTTTGTTTATTTTTATGTATTTGGGACATGCATGCATTCGTGTCACAGTTTCAACAAAGTAATCATTATAATAAAACTAATGTTCTAGCGTGTAATTTGCTTACTTGTGTTAAATAATGGCTTGGTTAGACATCTTTCTTAGCAGCCTTTCTTACCTCTATTATCTGAAGATTTAAAAGTATTCTAAATACTAGTGGAGGGACTACAGAGCTGCACAGACTGAAGAGTTCGGTGGGAAATGAGCTTTCTGTCAGTGACACTGCAAGTTCAACACTGGTGAGATTACTACTCAGAACCCTTTTGTCACTGCGAGGTTGAAGAATTAACTTGAGTTTACACAACTAATGCCTTGCCAGAATAAGAGGTTATAGCTCCTTTTGACTTCCTCTTTAATTTAACGACCTTTACTGGTAAGTTCCAGGGATTACGTCACATTGCAAGCCAATCTTTTCATTTGGAATTTTACTAAGCACAGCGTGCCATTTTTGCCAGATCAAGGAAATGAAATGAACTGAAAAAAGTGGAAGTGAAATGTTGCAAATTGGAAGTTGTCCTAATGATATAAATAGTGTCCTCAAGTCAACCTTCATCTTCACACCCCACTAACACAATGCCTTCCTTATAACAGATACATGTTAAGTATGGAATGCATACATGGTTCAAAACACACACAGGAAGCATGCAGATAGGATAGCACTCTGCACGTGAAGCCACCCCAATATACCTTGAAAAAAACGAAACACAAGATTTTATAAATGAGCCAAATTAAAAAGTGTGCTAATACAGCTCGCCGTATTTTTTTTCTAAAATAATTAAAGAGGTAATTACAAAGAATGTTAGGTATTTTTAAGAAGTTCAGCCCTTTGCTAAGCTTAATCCAAATTACTTCCTGTGAGAAACATCAAAGCTAATCAACTCTCTAAGAAAAGTAAAACTCAGACCCGAGTCTTGCATTTTGTGAACGCATGCCCACTTTCTCTGGAAGGCAGTAACACAATATTCTCAGTCACTTTGCTACTTAAAGTATTTGCTACAAAGTGTCAAAGGTCAACTGTGCATCTCCCCAACACCTTCTGTCAGGCCATAATACAAATCGATATAATCAATATAATCCTTAGGTCAAATTTCCATGACTCAGTCTTAACCTTCATGTCCGCTCAGTCATGTCCTCTTGCCAAGTAAGACAGGACAGACAGGAGTAATTATCTAGGTTTCATGTTAAGTCTTTGACTTAATGCAGACATTATGTACTGCTGCTAAAGAAAAATCGAGAGAGCTGTTGTTTTGACTAGGGAAATTTAATGTCACTAAATTTTAATGTCACTAAATAGAACTATGTTTGTCCAATATTACAGGTCTTTTATCGTCCTTTTTATTTTCATCATTCTTTGCAAGATTTGCAAGATTATTTTCCCCAAATATGTTAGAATAAGCCACACTATTTTCAGTATAATAAAAATCTATATTTAACTTTCTCCCATCCCATATTTTCAAGGGAAGGCGTAGATTCCATCTATAAATTTTGAGTTACAAACCCACAAATTACCTTCAGAAAAACGAGGTGCTAATTAGTAAGTGACTTAAATGTTCTTCCCCTTTAAAAGACAGCCTTGAGTTTCACATCCTAACTGTCTTTAGAAATATTACCTGTATCCAAGCAATATTTTATACTGCGGTTAAAATTGTAGTATTTATCACCTTGAGAGCTTTGAAAGTTTGATAAAATACCTCTTACTTAGCACTTTTCATGTGCCCACGCACTACATTTAGAGAGCAAATGTAGGAATAATTTGTTTATAATGAGTATTAAACTGTAGACTAGTTCTTTCAAAAGAAGTTAAATGAGAGAAATATTCTACCAAATTCTTTAAAACCATGGCCATACTGCAGGGATGACATGTTATCCTTCAAGATTGATGGAGGTATATTGCCAAATGAATTAGCTATCTAATCAGAATAAAGAACATGTCTTCTCTGGGCGGGGAGGAGCAAATTAAATAGCTGATACCTTCAGAGTCACAGTTACAGAGCCACCAGGTAGTTAATACTTTAAATGTCTCTGAGTGTGTTTCTGTCAGAGTTCCAAAAAGATGTCATCCAGACGTGGTCGATGAATAGAAAAGCTTACTTCAAGAGACACAAGCCAGGAAAGACCACTAGCCTTTCATGTCAAGTCTTTGATTTAATAGACACATTAGATCTATGAATGTTTTCCCATTTTAATACATTTTTAAAATTAGTACTTCCCCAAACATATCGTTATCCCTCAGTAATGGTTCAAGTCATTTTCTGTTGCTGATGAAAAGCTGGTGTTAGAGAAAAATTCAGGTTTACATCTGTGAGTGTGAATGCTGTTTCCTAACTCCCGGGAGCGAGGCCCTAAGGCTCTAATCAGGAAGATAGGCTTTCTCGTCAAGGTGAGTCAGGCAACTTTAGCTAACATCAATTGTATTACGTTTGTTTGTAGATTTTTGGCTTGTGGACTGTTAATGCAAATCAAAGGGAATAGAAGAAATGATTACAGCACAGTGGCAGACAGGCGGAACAAAACTGAAAAGTGGGGGGGGGAGTGCTGCAAACTGTTGGTTGTCTTAATGGCTGCCATTGCTCAGATGTTAATCCTTCAGAGGTATTTTGGTTTGTGTCTAGTTTAAACTCCAGCTGCTGAAACCTCGTGAATAGTGGGCCATGTCTGGATCGTGTTATCTCTCCGGAAGGCTGTTTCTGAACAGCGCTCTCCTGCGGTCCACCCAGCCTTCCCAGTTATCATCTGTGCTACCTCCGCACTTCAGTAACCCTCCCCAAAATGCACCTTTAGTCTGAACCATGACATCCTCTACTACATTAAGAGCTAAGCACGGTCTTGAAAATTATTCTTTGGGGGAAAATCAGCTTAATTTCTCCATCGTTTGTCTAAGGTGTTCTTGGCATCTTACAGCATGTTTCCAAAATTTCCCAGGGCTTCCTCTCGATGTATTTTTGTGTGACATCAAATGTACAAACTAAAGGCTTTCCTGTGCACTTTTCATGTGTGCATATAGTGCACTTTGACGATACTTGCCTCGTTATCCTCTCATGCTCCCCCTCCCCCCATGATGAATTTTCTCTTCTAGCATCCCCTCAGTTTCTGAGACTTGGTCTCAGAAAGCCTTGGCTGAACCTCTTGACGATCATAGTTATTCCATAGCAATTCTGATACCTTATACTCTTTCATTAAACTGGCCTTAAGTAATAAAGGATGTTTTAAGAATAAGGTCAAGGCCTAAAATAGTTTCGAAATGTTTAGTCCTCATCGTTTTGCTTTAGACTTACTCCATTGATGTCGTCTGGAGTTGTAAGAGTCCCATGGCTTCTCATACCTCCTGCTAGTGAGTGACTCTTCTCTGCCTGGGAACCTGTCTCAAGGCAGTCAGGTATCCTTACCCCGTCTCTCTTGCTAACAGCAGCATGCTGTGAAACTGATTATAAATTTTTCCACAAATAGGTGACAAACCATTTACAAAAAAAGGGGGTTTCCTTCCCTCCAGAGGCATCAGGATTGGCATAATGGTATAGTGACCATCCAGGGACCAGCAGCTAGAGACAGGGGTGTCATCCTGCCATTCTCAAGGCCGTGGCTTTCGCTGTACTGTACTGAGATGACTGTAACCCAACCCCTGGACTCTGTAGGGAAAATCATTCTAGTCAACCCTTAACGTCCAGCTATTGTCCAACCAAGAAAACCGGTTACAGCCTTTAAACACTTCATGAATTCATCGCTTTACATCCTCAGTCAAAGAACCTAAAAAGAAACCCATCTTCATTCAATTAACACTCAGATGATGGAGAATGTGGAAATCGTATCCTCTGTTGTAATTGTGTGGGATTGCTTGCCTAGCGCATACCTGCAGGAACGAAAGTCTATGACAGGGAAGAAAGTAGTTGGCCAAGGGCAGAGCTAAGACAGGTGCTGTGAGCCAACACCAAAATTACCTCTAAGCTTGATAACCACAGACCAGCATCTTTCTGTTGATATATAATTCTAATCATTACAAAAAAAATAGTCTAGATTTTCAAGACAGAAAGCTTGTGAGGAAAGGGCCCTGTAGGGTAAATGCAATTCAGCTCACAAATTCCATACAAGAGACGTTTAAAGTTATTATTAACAATGTTTTCCAAAATATACATAGCAATTATTGTAGGGAAATCAAATTATAGACTTGAAGTATATTAAATATACCTGTATATCCATGAAGAAATAACTCCACGGGAACTAGAGAGATAGCTCAGTCAGTTAAGTACTTTCTCTACAAACACAATGACGTGAGTTACATCCCAGGACACACGTGAAAAAAAATCCCAGAGTAATGCTGACATCTGCCCTCCACGCATGAGCACACACAGGCACACACATCTGCACACCCACTCCCACATCAGCACAAATGTGCGTGCACACAGTAAAACTGCAAAGAAACATAAAATTATTTTTTTGTTCATTTTCAGTAAAATTAAGAGTTATATTTGTTTCAGGCGTTGACTATCCCCATTTTCTTGAACACAACTGGACAGTTCCACGAACTCTATAGCATAGGTCGTGAACTCTCTGGTTAAGTTATCTGTAAGAATCATTCTAATTCCCTGAGACTGATAATCGCCATTTTAAAAGGCAGCAGAATTCACCTGCTACTCCGACCACTGCCAACCTTCACCATGAACCAAAACAACAACCAAAAAACTCACATCAGACTGCTAATCGAGTGAAGCCCTGGCTTGTGAGTGGTAATAGTTATGATTAGCGTGTAGCATGGTCTATAATGGCACTGGGGTCTCTGTAGACCTGCTTGAAGTCTGAGAAGCCATATTGCAGGGTGATACAAAAGCTTGTAATGGACAGACAGAGCTCCTTCTCTCCCATCTCAAAGAAGAAAGATGCTCTACTGGATTTGAAAGGCACAGGTGAGATGCGTGTCACCTCGCACTCGTGGCTCACGCTCCTCAGGGTAGCGGGACCTGTCCTCCCTTCGTATGCAGCAGGAGTGCGGAGTCGGATTGGAGCGGCTGCCTGATGCCTTTCTCAGCCGCCGGTGGAGTGCGTGTTTCAATGAGGGGCCTGCTGAGCGCCGTGTGCCTACGCCAGGGGCTTACCAGCCACTTTCTGTTGTCGTTGTGTGTTCGTAGAGTCACGACACTAATGAGATTAGTGATGCCCACGCTGACCCAGCTTCCGTCCCGTGGGACACTTTGCATACACGTGACAGATATAAAGTGAACAGCTAGAAAAATGCCACTTGGTGAGAGAACACAACTTGTGGGGTGTTCCTGCTAGGCACGCACTGTGGGCAGCGTGGAGGGGCTTTTGTGGAGTAGATGAATCCTGCTGGGTTCTCAACCCTAATACTCTGGGATAAAAAAGGCAAGCCTGTTCTCTGTGAAATGTGCTTCTGGCTTCAGAGCTTATCCCACGCTTGTTAGACCCGGACACCATGTAAACACTCTCACCCAGGCATGTGTCCGGACTTCTAAATGAACGAAGTGAAGGCTTTCGCAGCCGATACATAGCCTGATGTCAGGATCCTCATGAGCAGTGACCGAACAGGCATCCAGAAGGGCAAAGTGGACTTTCAGAACACCCGTCTCCCTGGGATATTCTGACAAGACCAGTGCCCTTTTGATTCGGCAGTATCCTGTGGTATGTAAACGGCCACACAGCTGGTAATCCTTTCCACGCCTTCATGTACATACTGTGTCAATGACGCTTGAAGTTAACGGTGACTAGGAAAGTACGCAGTGGGACTCAAGAGCAGATCTGAGCAATGGCACAGGTCTACTGGCAGAGCTCTTAGGATGGTCACAGATTTGCCTCGCAGATGCTCCATTAACCTTGCAAGCGAATCATCTCATTCCATAAAGCAAAGTATGTTCATCCTGTATCCTGTCAGTAGGTTTGCAAGCTGTCTGCAATAAAACCAAAGTCAGGGTATAGGACCATGAGGGAAACAGCATATGTCTATGATGTGTAACCAGCATGAGAGACAGAGATGCAGTGGTTTTACTGTGGGTAAGAAGTATCTTTTCAAGTTGATGAACAAGGACATCTAACATCTTGAATTGCACGTTTAAGACTGGGTCGTGGGAAAATCTGTCCAAGGATATTATGAGGGACCGGTACAGCATCTCGGTGGTCAGTGGTGCATCCTGCTCTTGCAGTCGATCCGCACTCATGGTCCAGCATCCGCATTGTACCTCAGGACTACCTGCAGCACCTGCTCAAGGGGGTTCCACACCCTCTCCTGGCCTCCACGGATACAGCATGCACATGGTATCAATAACATCCACCCCAGACAGACAGATATACACATAAAATAACAAGCAAACAGATTTTTTTCAAACAACATTATGGAAAGGCAGATCTTGTTAAGGTCTGTCATAATCTTGTTAACGCTCAATCTTAAACTCATTTTTTATATATATGAGTTTGGATTTATATTAAATGTTGAATTTGAAAGCCAGCAACCAATTCAGTCCTGTAGGCTTGTTTGGTTTCTGGAATATTTAAAAAAACAAAGCTCAGAGAAAGACAGAAAAGCCATACTCTAAATCGTTTTTATGTACGGCTCAAAATTAATCTTGTGGAACTTGTACTTGGAATTGTAAATACTGCTTCCAGCCCAATGGACTGAGCAGATTTTAGAAATAAAAATTTTATCTACTTCTTTATTTAAAGTATCAAGGTGAAGTTTACTTAGAAATCTGCAGATGCACAAAGGTTCTCTTCCAAAGAGATGTTGTCTGTTTGTTTTATGGTCCTATATTAGCTATTGGAACCAAACTTGTAAGAAAATAAATGTTTCAAAACAATATTTTACTTTCTAAAGTGTTGACAATCATGATTTATATCTAGAAGTAGTCTCTAATATTATTCATACTGATTTCACTGGATGCCGGTGGTCTGTGAGATAAAGTTGAAGAGAGTCAGTAAAGCCACATTTGAAAGACACTGCACAACACTTCCCTGAAAACCTAGGCTTCAGTAGGTACATATTTGTCAATATTTAAAAAAAAATCACAATCAATATAGTCATCTTTACTCATTAAGAATTGGTCAAAGCTTAAAAGACTTTGCAATATTACTGATCAATATTAACTAGAATGGTCCAGACATTTCACCAGAAAAATCCCTTATCAATAATCTGTAAGTTCAGCTCTTTCCCAGAATCTTCCAAATCATAGGTTCCAAATGCAGTGTAAACTACCGGAATATGTTTGCTATTGCGTTTGATACGTGGAACCTTACCTCCTGTTAAGTTCTAGCTACTACTAATTACCTGTGGAAAACAAATATGTTTGCTTTCCAGCCTAAAAGCTAACTCAGTTTATTATCTCTACCTCAGAGTCTCCGTAACCCACACAGCATCCTTAGGCAATGCTCACATCCATTGGCTTGTGATGGGTCTTGTTCAAAACAATGATTTAAAAATGAATTCTTAAATTCGGTAAGAGCCCTTGTGTAGGAATGTGTAAAGGGATCCAGTGGGACAGGTGTGGGGGTTGGGACCTGGTGAAGCAGGTGTGGCACTTTATTCCCAACAACTCAATGAGGCCAGTCAGCAAGTGTCCGCACTAGGCCCCATTCCTCCCAGCTGTCACTGTTTTTGTTGAGACCAACCTAAATGGAACTGCATGCAGAAATCAGACAATCTGAGGATGACGGGGACCTTACATCATTAGGGGCTAAAATCACAAACAAAAACCCATGTTTTCATACATGTGCTTGTGTCATACATGTGCCTATGAGCTCTGAAGACACTACAGCAGTCAAATATCTCCACACTGAACTTTCAGTACAAGGAGCTAGAAGCATCATGGGAAATATTGACCTAGTGCGTTCTTAACTTATTAATAGTTCTAGCATTCAGTCTATTTGAAACCAAAGGAAAGGTGTTTGCCTGATGAAGAAACCTATTGATTCTCTCCTAAGTTTTTTTTTTTCCTTTTTTAAATGTCATTCCTTGCACTGGAGAGATGGAACGGTAGTTAGGAGCACGTGTTGCTCTTGCAGAAGACCTGGGTTCAATTCCCAGCACCCACATGGTAGTTTTCAGCCATCGACATTTCTGGGGTTTTGACTTCTATGGACACTACGCATAAATGTGGTACACGGGGATATACACGCAGGCAAAGTACTCATGCATGTAAAGTAAAATAGATCTAAAATAAGAAATGTTTTTGAAACATTTCATTTCTTCATGTATACCTAGAAACGTGGCTGTTCCTTCTTGATGCAGACCACAGATAAAAATGAATGTATTCAGTCAAGTACTTGCATTTTATATCAATGTAGGTTTTTGTAGAAAACACATTTCTAAACCTAATTTTAAATTTTTACTTCTAAATATAGTCATAAACCATATTATTTTATCCTAAACCTATTTTATACCTAAATTTAACATTTTTATTAAAAATTACATTAGGAATTATATTTTCCATGTTTGGTTAACAGGTTTGAATTTTTTTAATTAGGTTAGACGATTTGGTGAAAAAATATTTCTAGTCTTTCAGTAACAGTTGTTTCAGAATTTTTCTTTATTGTTTCTCTTATTTTATAGTTTTATATGGAGTTTCAGGTCCCTTAATTAAGACGTCTCCTTTATTAAGGAGATTTTAAACTGTCTTGAACTGAAGCTTATATTTTGCCTCAATATCATCCGTGTTTTTAAACTTTTCTCTTTGTTTTCTGAGAGTATGCAGCTGTGCTATCAGTAAACTCCAGAGAAAAATATATAAATAATATCCAGAGAAAAATGTCAGCTAAGCTAAGTACAATTAGTATATGCATAAAGCATATGCATTATAATGTGTAATTATGACAAGAGAATCATTTCTATTTTCCTTCTACCATAATGTAGAATTGCCACCTACGGTTAATCTAAATTGCTAGCGTAAATACACTAAGTGAATTTCCCGTGCTGCTTGGGGTTTGATTTGGATCACGGTTGTTAGGAGTGTGAGTCTTCATTTTTGTCTTTTCGTGCACATTTTAGGTGTTCCCTGTTTGTCTCAACAAGTTTACTAAGGATGGCAAAGGTCTACCTTTATTCTGGATTCTGGCCTGTATGACAGCAACATTTCCTTCACAGATTCAGAAATAAAAATCATCTCTTGTACATAATCAAAGCACCTACACCTGAAATGGTGCAGGGCACCCATATCACTCGAGGTTCCTGGTGGGCTCGGGCCCCGGACTGCAAAGGCTTGTTTGCAACAGCACAATTTTACAGTGCCTCCTCCTGCTCTGCTCACCTTTTACCTAATTCCCCAAGCTACATCTTCATCTTGCCACTGAAACAAACTCTCGATGGTGTTATTCTTCACTACAAAAATGAAGTAGGGCATTGCTCCAAAAAAGAGGGGAGGGGAAGAGGGAGAAAAGCGATGCTTCTCTCCAAGGCTGCTAGGTTTTATCTTCATGACACTAACGATAATCCCCTGTGTAATTAACTGTGGAGTGGTTATGCGAGCGGCAACCCATGACAAGCCTCATAGAAAATACATCAGTATTAGCCACAGGTGAATTCGTTTAGAAAGATTAATGACTGCACCTGAATTTTAATGTCTGAAAAGGGATGGAACACTGCATCCTTAATTAAAAAGTTGAATGACTGGCATGGTTTGTTTAACATCACAAATTTCAACGTGAAGGTTTGGTATTCAACCGCAGTGCGCGGAGAGAACTTGCCTCCGAAAGTGGAGAGGTAGGGCGAAGGCAACGCTGCCTTGTATGCTTTGCCGTATGTAAATCGATACGTGCTTTGATATGGATCAAATGCGGCATAATTATTGCCCTTTTCTGCTCACAGGGACTGGGAAGCTAAGGATTCTTACAGAATCTGAGCAGGTACTGCCCCTGAACCCAGACAAAGTCAGGCTGGGGGAGGCCGGAACACGATTAGCGAGCTATGCATTGCCTGAAGGGAAGCGGTTTGGTTTTGGTCGTTGTGTTACAAAGTTTTTAATGAACAGAACGGAACCTTGGAAAACAATGGCCGCACCCTTTCCAGAAGAGCCTTAGTTCTACTCAGCGAACTCTTCCAGTCACCGCAAGCTGGCTTGTCACAGACAGGATGTTCAAGGGCAATTTTAATCTTCTTCCTTAGAACTTTGATAGGGGAGATGACTGAAGGTGGCTGGACACATTTCCATCTAGGAGAGGAAACATTTGTTCTTGGGGTAAGAATACTTGAAGGCAGGTGCCTTAAGCAAGAATATTACTTTGATCAGTGTGTTTGCTGCATTGAAAATACTTTTATTTATTTATTTTTCTCATTAAACACAGAAACAATGAGTGCGATCTGGGGCTTTAGCAAACTCTATTAAGACAAAGAAAAGAAGGAAGGGTCAGAGGATAAAGAGGGAAACAGAGAACACACACACACACTCACAGAGAGAGAGAGAGAGAGAGAGAGAGAGAGAGAGAGAGAGAGAGAGAGAGTGTTTATAAGCAGACTGAGGTAATATTGATCTCTCAGAGGTCCAGTTAAGTGTATCTTCATGTTACTTTTCTTCTTTGAAAAGAACATCTTTATTTTTAGACTGAAAAGGAAACCCAGAGCTTGCTAGAAATTTTGTACTAACCTCAACTTCTACAACTCTCAGACTCTAGTGTTTGTTCTTTTCTTTGACAATGGAATTCCACAGAAAATCTTGTTTGGAAAAATCAAAACCTACATTAAAATTCCTCCTTTTCGTTTCCCAGGTCTGAAGGCAATGAAGATCCTTGGCCAAGGGTTGCCTATGTCCCTTAACTTCACGCACAGCCTGCTTGGCCACTTTTTCTGTGGCTCTGGTTCTGTCAGATTTCCAAGAGAATACATCTTAATGACATGTCATTTAGGAATACTGCTTCCTCTGAAGGCCTCTTTTACTGGTTTGGGTTTTTTTGTTTTTGGTTTTGAGGTTTTTTTTGTTTTTGTTTTTGTTTTGTTTTTGGTTTTTTGTTTGTTCGTTTTGTTTTTTTTTTTTTTTTTTTTTTTCTTCTCTCTCTCTCTGGAAAAAAAAAAACAACAACAAAAAAAACAACCTCTTAAAACGCTGTAGCTGTAACTGTTCCCAATGTTCAGAGCACGAACAAATAGGAAAACCTCTCTACATGCTGCCCAGATGTGTCAGATGTTTTTAATCATGGATGGGCAACTATGGTGCCTGGATCCTGCTAGCATCTCTGACATACATTATCCAGCGACTTTATAACGGCTTCTCATCATGGCTCAAAACGACCTGCATCGTGTACTGATACAGAGTTAGTGGCCCCAAAACAGTAAATATTTTCCTTCTGAGACAAGATTTGGTTTTAAATTACACGCTTTCAACTTAGCCTTAAGGCAAAACTGAAATGTAAGAGAAGGCCAAAGGTATCACAGCTCCAGGCTTCTGAGTTCAGCTAATCCATAAGAAAATAAACCTGCAGAACCAGGTCTGGTGGGCTTAAGGATCCCCGTGGCTAATACTATTCAAAACAGTTTACCCGGGTGCCCACTCGACCTGTCAGCAAAGCCTTGGCAGGCAGTGATAGGCTGAGTTTAGATTCCGCTGGAACTATTTGTAGTAAATGTCACTTAATGATGTTTACTATAATTCCAGTAGGCATGGAGGCTCAATACTGAATGTTTCTCCCATATGTCAGCCCTCGTCACAAAAAGTTAGGCTTCTCAACGAATGTATGCACATCGCTAGGCTAGCCCTTGGAATTGTCTGTTTTTTCAGAAAGACAATAGAAATACAACAGGCTGTCAAGTTTGGAAAGAATGAGAAGGGTGAGCCCGGGGCACCTGCTAGTGACCGATTGTTTCACAGATATCAGCCACTGCATTAGGAACTTAAGTCCGTGATCTTTACTGTGATCCAGACGGTAAAACCCCACAGTGCTACATATGCGGGACTTAGTCATAGGTAAGAAAGTTCCAATCTGCTGGCCACTTAACGTTTCTCTGCACTATGCGAAGGGCTAGGGTGCATCAGAGGTGCCTTGTGTCATTAACACGCACATACCCTGGGTCTGATTCCCAGGGCACACACATAAAAAAACGAATGGCTAAGGGTGAGGTCTAGGGAAATAGCTCAGGGGGTAAAGACCTTGTTGAGCAAGCCTGAAGACCTGAAGTAGAATGTCCAGAGGTCGCTGAAGCTGGGCACTGACGTATCATGGGTCTGTAACGCCAAAGCTCCTCAATGTGAAATCCAAGAGATGGGAGGCAAAGACAGGATAGACCCCGGAAGTTCACTGACCAGGTCACATAGTATAGGTAGCAAGAGAACAACAGACCTTGTCTCAAGCAAGTAAAGGCAGGTATACCCAAGGTAGACCTATATATTTTTCTGCCTGGGATGGTGTTTGATGGTTCATTACACGAGCTTGACTCTGACCCTGGGCAACCAATACATAAATAATACAGCCCAGCCAGAGGGCACTGCCTACAGCTGAGAGAAACTCTGAAACTGGGTATGGCCGTGCATGCCTGTGGTCCTAGCTCTAGGGAGGTGGAGACAGGTGAGGAACGGAATCTCAGGGCTGTAGAGTAGCACAAGGCTAGCCTAGGAGGCAGGAGACCCTGGAGAGACGGAGGGGGGGGGGGGAGGGATGGGGGAGAGAAGGGGGAGAGGAGAGGGAGAGAGGAGAGAGAGAGAGAGAGAGAGAGAGAGAGAGAGAGAGAGAGAGAAACAGTAAATAAAAAGAAAAACTGGGTTGGGGATTTAGCTCAGTGGTAGAGCGGTTGCCTAGCAAGCGCAAGGCCCTTGGTTCAGTCCTCAGCTCCAGGGGAAGAAAAAAAAGATAAACTGTAAATGTTTGGTTTATATGTTGATACTTACGAAAACCATAATTAAAGCAATAAGCACTTTTTTATTTTTTTAAGCACACCAACACTCTCTGTTCTGTTGGTTTGCTGGGAGCTGAATGAGTGTGCTTTCGTTCTGGTACACTCCAGGCCTACTCTTCCCAAACAACTAAGAAAAATTATGAACAGTCACAGCACTGTCCTTGTGGAAGTTTCCTCCTCAGCACGGAGCTTGCAGTTGTGCGTCTAATGTGCAAGCTACGTAAAGATTCAAGAATAAGAAGGCTCCCTTGTAAACAGCCCAACCTAAGGCTGACCCAGCAGGTGTTCAAGTGACATCCATGTTTTTGTACTCAAGACACTCCAAAGTGTGAAGAGAAGAGTGAATCGTGGCCTATAAATTGCCAACCAAACTAATAATGGCATCGATTGCTCTGAGGGGTAAGGATTAGTGACGGACTCAGAAGAGTTTCTTGGCATCCTCTGTGTCTTATGTTTGTGCTATGCATCTTTTTCATATGTGAAAGAAGATTCAGAAAAGCGGTAAAACAGGGAAAAAGAAATCATGGGCTGTTCTGAAATGAGGGACAGCGTTGAGTCAGAGTGAAAGGGGAATGTGTCACTGCCGCAGGGGGGGCTCGCTCACCCGGCTTGTGCTTTGTAAATTGTGTTTTAAGTTTTACTAGAATCCAACGACCAGAAAATGAAAAAAAAAAATCACCGATAGGTATGTGTGACTGTATTGTATGTAGCATATTGTTGGAAATAGAAACCATATATGCATATAACTATATATATATATATTATATGTATATATATATGCCTATTTTCAAATGACAGATGGTCTCCTGTGGGGACACAAAATTAATGATTTTTTAAATGACAATTTAAAACCAAACTATTATTAAACAGAAACTCAAAAAGGGATTTTCGTGAAGTGAACAGGCAAAACATTTAAGGAAGACTTCATGGGAGAATTGGTGGACTAAAAAAAAATCATCATGAACATTACACATAGCTGAATTACAACTGATGCTTTCCAACTTCTTTTTTCCAGACACAGAGAGAGCTGGGGGGAGGGGGCACAGAGAGAAGATGGAGGGGAGAGAGAAAGAGACAGACAGAGAGGGGGGGAGGGAGGGAGGGAGGGAGGGAGAGAGAGAGAAATGACATAAGTCAGTTTGCATTCATTTTATAAAAACGTCATTATCATTAATTGATCTTCATGCTATGGGTTTTAATTGCTGTCTAGATTTGCATCCTGTGGACATAGCCCATTTCCTCAGTGCTTATTCAGTGGACAATCAGGTCTGACCAGCACTTTGCTCTCCTAAACATTATTGAGTTTCTGTTTGTGTTTCTCCAGCTAGACCCGTCCTTCCTCTCCCTAATCCTTGTTTCTTCCTTTGTTTTCATCTGAGAGCTCTTGAGGAGCAGGTGATTCCCCAGTACTTCACTTGGCAGTCCTAGCAACAGGCTTTGGCATAGAAGGAAACTAGCAATCAATCAATCAATCAATCAATCAATCAATCAATCAAAACTTTTTTTTCGGAGCTGGGGACCGAACCCACTTTTCACAATTTTAAACTAATATCATTACTGTGCCTCAGCTTCCTGCAGGCCAACTGGATGCTGAAAACAATTTCAATGGGACCCTCCAGCCGGCTGGCCAGGCTGCCTACTCGCTGCGGATGGATCAGCAGCTCAGTGGTAACTTTCGCTTGGAAAATAAATTATCCTTATGAACGCGAAGCTGCAGTCAGTGTTTCCGATGCTGTATCCTGGCTTCATTTTCTCTAGTCGTGAGCGTACTCCGTTTCCTAAAAGACTTAATATTTTTCCAAATGTGGCTTATGAAAAAAGCTGAAGTATGGTGCTTCTGCGGAGCCATTTGTCATTCGCCGGCATTTACGGAGCTGGCGGTCCTCTGTGTATCGCTAAACTTCACTTTTAATGGGAGAAAAAAAGAGGTCTTAAAAGAGAAGCGGTATTTACTGCTGAGCAAGAACGGGCGTTCTTCTTTCCGATTCCTGCCCCGGGATCCCCTAGAATGCTTTCTGACCAAAGGAGGTGTCATGAATATTCATGACCTTTCTGAGTCTCCAAGCTCAGGCCCTATGGTTTTCCCATTTATCAATTACTGCCTGAGCCTTACCCAGCCACACTGCTGAGCTGATTAGCATCGCTCTCTGTTTGTTCTGTGCGAAGGTGAAGCCCCGGCACTGACAACTGTATTATTTCCTGCCTCTTCAGCTGTCCACACTTGTGCAAAAAAACACACCTTAATGTTCTGTCAGGTTTCACCAGGCATCCTTTTGATTACAGTGTTGCGAGAATCTGTGTCCTTGCAAATCACACCGGACTTTTCAAAGTTTCTTCTTGCCCAGTGAAGACCGGATGTCCTCCCGTCTCAGGTATGCTTGGTATCTGCCTGGATCACTGGAATTTCTCAACTTCGTGCCTTCAGCCCTGCTTCAGGCAGCACTGGCACCAGCCCCTGCTCAACTTGCTGCTGGCTTCACTGTTCCTTTGTTATTTTGACTTGGGTTATATGGGTGACTCCTACCCAGGCCGCCACTGTCATCTACCCCTCTCTGTTCCTGTTCATGCCGCTAGCAGGATTCTTCTGGAGTCGTGCAGTTGCTGGTATCCCGCTCAAGAAACAAACAGGCTTTTAGTAGTTTGAAGCCTGTGCTTTGACGAGACCCTTAAACTCTCTTTGAAACGCTGGTTAGAAAGATAATCCCCCTCCCTCTCTGTAGTCTTTGTCTTTTCCTTCCCACTCCTTCTTTGGGCTCCCCAAATCTCATCTTCAAGTTGATTTTCATAACTATGGGGTATATATATATTTTTTTTTTAAACAGGATAGTGTGAAAATAGGCAGAGGGGGAAGTGTCTTTCTTAAGTGTGCTTTTCCCCTGAAAGGCTGAAGTAGCAATTTCACTTTCAAGAGAAGGATGAGACCGCTCATCTGTTGTTTAGAAGTTCAACTTCTCTTTCTTCTGCCACACTGTTACCTAGTGATTCCGGCTCTACCACACTTACTGTTTCCTTATGGCTGCTCTCTTCAACTAGGGTCAACTAGTTCGGTTTGCATCCATTTAAACAGCCACAGGCCCTGCTCTTTGTTGGTGATGGGCAGCGGCTCTCAGATCCACAGAAGACTCTATTTTGAAATATGGTAATTCTTATTTTTCTCTTCTTCTGGTGGGTATGCAAACATCAAACCACACCTTCAACCTCAGAAAAATACTCCTGCGTAGTCCCTAGCTGTGTACAAACTTTATTATTAAACTATTTAGATACCAGAGGAGAGAGACAATGATGCCTCATGCTGTCATCGCCTGGGAGCTCCATTTTTACGGGGCGAATGCTTTCTGATACTGTGGCATGTCTCAGGGTGATGTTACTGACAGTCTCTGAGTGGTTAAATCACTTGCTCCACAAAACAAACTTGACAAGGAAAAAAAAAAAGACAGACAGACTCTAGGGAAGACAACTCTGTGTTTTAAGTGGAGTAAAAGAGACCTAGAGTTTGGGAAAACAAATTAAACTTTTGGGAGTTTAAAAAAAAATCCATTTGCCGTCCGGGCCTGCAGCGCAGCACATCAGACACCCTGTGTCAGTGTGACGGAGTCTCTTCTCCCAGATCTAAGCGTTTCCTCTTGCAGAGAGGACAACGGAACTGTGGCTGCCTGGGATGCTGAGAATTCTCTTTGTGAAGCAATGAGCAGTGCTGCGTCCCAATTCTTTGTTCAGCGTTCGGGATGCCAGTCTCGCATTGAGAATTCTGTTTCCCTGGTTTCTAAGTCCTGAGTGGCAGCATACAATATACATGAGAGGTGGGATTAGAAAAGGTCTGTCTGGGTAAACTCATCCCTTCTTGAAGCCTCTGCTTCTCCTTCTCTGCTTCTCCTTCTCTCCTTTCTCAGAAGGCGGCACTAAACCACATCTGTGTACGCTTTCCCTCTTGAGCGTGTCCAGCACCTGATTTATGTGCTATTAAGTATATTCCACACGACACAGGCTCAGCCAACGCTCTGAACAATGCAGATGTGCACCTTAGTGTCTTACCTCTGACTTAGATAGCGTCGCATTGAGAACAGGACCAGCAGTGCCTGCCTATGAGTCCAACATCAAAGAGTACCATGATGGCCTGGGTTAAAAATGACACGGTGCAGGGAGCTATCTGTATTAGATAACTATATTGATGAATTTAAAGAGTATGGATTCATTATCAAAACGGAGCAGAAAAAGAGAAAGGGTATAGGTGAATGAATCTATGAGGTATGAGAGACAGCTAGCGAGCCACCGGGTTGAAACTCTTGCTCTCTTCCCTGTGCTCATTCCCAGTGGTTGCCTGTGTAGATACACTCGATTGCTGTGAAGAGACCATGACCAAGGCGGGTTATAGAAGACAGCACTTAACTGGGGGCTGGCCTACAGCTTACGAGGATGAGTTCATTGCCATCATGGCGGCAGCCAGGCGAGCAGGAGGTTGGAACAGGAGCTGAGAGCAAGTCAGAAGCAGACAGAGTGTGTGCTAACTAGGAATGACATGGGCTTTTGAAACACCAAGCCCACCCCTAGTGACACAACTTCTCCAGCACTGCCGTGCCCTCTACTCCTTCCCAGAAGAGTTGCACTGACTCGGGACCAAGCATGCAAATATAGACTCCTATGGGCCCATTCTCATCCAAGGCACTGCAACACAAAAGAATATATATATATATATATATATATATATATGTATATACATATATACATATATGTGTGTTTATGTGTATATATGTATACATATATATGTGTATATATATATATATATATATTTGTTTGACTTGTAACATTTCTGCGTTTCTGTACTATTGTCTTTATAATTGAAAACTGCTACTTAGACTGAAAAAAAAAAAATCACAATTAAAGTCCTGACAATTTCCACCTGGCTACTGCAACTTCAGAGGAAGCAGCTTTCAGTGAACAGTATGGAGACAGTTGGGCTGAAGCTCACAGATAACCTTAAAGAGATAAAGAGGGGGTTGGGGATTTAGCTCAGTGGTAGAGCGCTTGCCTAGCAAGCGCAAGGCCCTGGGTTCGGTCCCCAGCTCCAAAAAAAGAACCAAAAAAAAAAAAAAAAAAAAAAAAAGTAGTAAGAGATAAAGAGGGACAGGCAAACCAGAATCAACCTGAGGCTTGAAACAAAATATATTTAAAGTTGCGAAATTGTCCCTACTTATAGAGATAAGATATTTACTCTGTGTATATTTTAAATATTTTATTGTTAATACGGAAAACAGCAAAACTGAGCAGAAAGTCTAGAGAGGCCCTGCGAACCATCTACCTGTGGACACACCCAGAGTCACCTTCCCTGGATAAACTGGAAATGTGGTTACAAGTGCCTTTTTTGTTAATGAAAACAGGAAATATCGGGTGTTGAATTCTTCTATTTTTCAGGTGCCAGGAAAATGGTCCAGCTTTTAGCTCAGTTCCAAAGGTTATTCCAGTAGAGAAATCGTTCCCTGGGATCAGCTGAAGGCGAGCTTCCAGAGGAGTAGCCGAGAACACAGTGAAGTCCTGCAGAAGACAGAAAGGCCAATAAAGGTCGGAGCTCACAAAGGAGTGAATGCAAGCACTAATTGGATTCTAGATGGTAATTAGCAAACGGTTGGTCAAACACTAAGGCTCAGACTGGGGGGTCTTCCTCCTTCTGCCTGTGCGTTTACCTGTGAGTGGACAGAGTTCCTGGGAGAATGTTACAGCACTTTCATCCTGCTACCTCTGTGTGCCTCTCTGTGGGAAGATCAATACTGGACCCTACCAAGAAATTAAAATGGAATTTATCATCTCATCCTATAAAAGAATAAATAAATATTTATGTCGAACAAGTCTTGACGTAGCAGTACAATTAAGTAAAGAGCAGAGGCTGACAGCAGGCTGAGCCACCCAGAGAAGCTATAGATATGGTAATTACCATGATTTGAACTTCATACAGCATGTACAGTACTGGAATATCATGGTATATACCTCATGAACGCGTGAAGCTACTATGTGATCATGGGGGTTTGAATGAGATTCGTCCCCATGGACTCATATGGTGGAGGGTTTAGTTACCAGAAAGTGGAACTGTTTGAAAAAATTATAAGGACTAGGAGGTGTGGCCTTCCTGAAGTGGGTGTGGCCTTGTTAAAGGAAGCGTGTCACTGGAGGTGGGCTTTGAGGTCTCAAAACCCAAGGACAGATCTGGTCTCTTGCTCTCTGCCTACAGATCAGGATGTACCTGCCGGCCACTGCTCCAGTACCTGTCTGTCTGACACCATGTTCCCTGCCATGATGATAATGGACTGAACCTCCAAACCTGAAGACAAGCCTCCAATTAGAGTTGCCTTGGTCACGGCGTCTTTTCACAGCAGTAGAACAGTGACTAAGAATGATAATTCTAAGTAATAAATGAAACGATTAATAAAAAAAATAGTATGCACGTGGATAACTTGGGCTTTTGAGTCTACCACAAAATGATATACACGTTTATTGTATGAAAACCAAATGACAGCTCTTTCCAATATGAATTCCAGCATAAATGTGGACTGTAGGCACCCAATACAGGATGCTGTACATGCCAGCTCACCACGTGAATAGTAAGATATCGGTCCTGGTTTCCTCCCAGCTCCTGAGTATGAAATGGAAAGGCCTTTAAAACACAGGCTCCATATGCTTTCATTCTACCAGAGGCCATTGTCATTTTTAATGGCTCTTGACGATGTGTATTGATTCTATCAAATAGTTCTGGGAACACAAACAGAGAGGAGACTCTCATGGCATCCTGCCCCTCAACATAATGTATGCATATAAGCCGTGAGAGTCGTGTATATTTTATAAAATTATTGACGAGAAAGGAGCCCCTCGAAGTCATGCTCTTTAGACAATGCCTTGTGCCCTCCTATCTGTTCCTCCGAAGCTTTCCTAAGTGGATTCTTTGTGTACACATCAGCACTTAGACACCTTCTTCTCTGCCTCCCGTGCTGTCCTAAAGATGGGCTGGCCCCAAGATCCTGCTACCCTAATCCTTTCTGTCTATTGCAATCCGAAAAGCCACTGACAAATGCTTGCTGTTTGAAAGCCGATTAATTGTTTGTGAGGTTCCCGCTGTATGGGAAAGCTGACAGAGAAATGAAAAATTAAATGTGTGTCATCGTCAAATAACAATAATTCTGAATGGAACTGTCTGCTTTGGAGACAGAGGTATATAATCTAGCACGAGGCATAGTTTTCCTACTTCCTGAGGCTTTTACCATTGCTCAGTGGTGGCCAGCAGTCAGTTGTTGCTTATTTGGACTTTGTTTTATACAGTTTTTATCTTAATTCCCTTATGTAATGTTTGATAAATAAGGGCATCTATGATGAATGTGTGTGTGTGTGTGTGTGTGTGTGTGTGTGTGTGTGTGTTTTCTTCCCCAGTTTTTACTAAAAAGTAACAGTTCTTTTATCTCGGCATAATGTTTTCCAAAAAGAAAACTGAAAGACAGCAGGTTAGAGAGAGGAAGCCTTTGTGCTTAGTCAGAATCCAGCAGGATATGTTGGGTTGCTTCAATTCAGTGCCTCCTCTCTACAAGCAGACAGCTACTCGGAGCTCATTACCTGTGGTTTGAACAGCTAAGAATAGACACATTCAAAGCATAGATAGACATCAGTGTCTTAAAAGCCACTGGCGGGATACACAACAGCTCTTTCTTTAATCCACTTAATTTTTTTGTCTGGAAATTAATAATTTACTATTGCTCAGAGCACCTGACAAGGTCTTTATGGCTTAAGATGTACAGCAACCAACATGCAAACGAATATTAAACTGTATCTTTAAAGCCCGTGGAGAGCAGGTACTGGAACGAAATGCTCTGCCATGCAACCGAAGTAATTAACTGTGGTGGACAGATTTAGTGTACAGTGGTCTATTTTAACCAGTGACGAAGTTAGGGAAGGGCATGGCGAGAGGAGACGCGGATGTACAGAAAAGGAAAGTGTTAAGTAAGTCGGTGTCTGTGTTGCTACGACAGGAGCAGCAATAACTACTCCTTCTGAACAATCATGATCAAAGGTATAGCTTCAGGTCTTTCCTGGTAAACTCTTGTTTTGTCTCTTCAACTCATCCAGATTTCACAGAGGAGGCTCATGACAGGGACAGATTTATAATTTTCTTGCCACTGAATTCAAGATTACCAATTATATCTTTATTGAAACTCTCAGCTCTCCTACCAGGCATTCGTGACCTGGTAGTAAGTAGACCTTTCTTGTTTTCTGGTCACTCCATTTAAATTTATGAAGCCCACAAGTGTTCTTCTTGAGCGTCGAACAATAGCATTCTGCTTCAAAAATGCAAGGACTTTGTCTATGTAATTATGTCAAGGAACAAGCCAGAAGTTTTAGGATTTATTTACTTTAATAATTCTAGATTCTTGGATGGTGCCCTGATTTCCAATGAGTGGAAAATAAAGACTTCTGAATGACACAAAATATATGGGAATATTTAAAGCTCACTCTGCAAATTAATCGTGCATTCCTATTTGAAAATTAGCTGTTCTCTGTGTACGGTCCAAGACTTAAATCTTTCCAAAGGATACCAATGGCACAGTTTCAGAACACTGATTAGGTTCACATACAGAGAAGTAGCAGAGAGTTTCAACCAGAATAGCATACTTGCAACCACCAAAATGAAGATAGGAAAACTTTAAGAAAAATGATCTTTGCCCAGAAAGGAGAGGAGGGGCAGTGGATCTGAGGGGAAGGCACGGCTCAGTGTCTCCTGGTGTGGTGGACTCTATCTGCTGGATCTAGTTTAATACCTGGTATAAGTCTAAGGAAGTTAGATTTATGGCAGAAGGAAAATAAAAAGATACGACTGGGCAATTTCCTGTATAATATAGTTTGCTCCCTGGTCACAAAGACAGAGTGATGCTCTCGACCTTGGGTCTTGAAAAGTCAGCCATTTCCCTAAGAGCTAAGAATGAGATGGCTGGGAGGCCCCAAACGAAGCGATAAAAAGTCATTCTGCTTGTGTCCAGGCACAGACTGAGCAAGGAAACTTCAAGTCACAGGACACCGCATCTCTTTGCCGGGATATAAGATCTAAACTCTTCCCATTCGTTACCCCATTCACCCAGAAACTTTTTACAGGACCTCAACTACATAGGTGTATAGGGAACTATGCAGAGTAAGGTATGTTATGCATCAAACATTCATGGAGAAGCCATAAAGAGATTTCTATTAAGGCAATTTTTCATTTACAAGTGATTTTATCATTTAAAAAGCATTTTATTCTGATGAGATGGGTGTGCTTAGTAGTTCTTATATAAAAATTAAACTTTGGCACCTGTGATGACACAGGAGAAAGGATCTTTAGTGTTTTACAAAATTAATTGACATTTTGATTTCACAATAATATTCAGAGTGTTGTTTTATAAGTGAGAGTATGTTTAAAGTCTTTGGAGAAGTTTCTAGATGTCCTGTCCTGATCCCAAGTCAAAATTCATTAATTTTTTTAAAAAAGATTTAAATTCTTTTAATTTGTGCGTGTGTGTGTGTGTGTGTGTGTGTGTTAAGCGTATGCACACATGTGTACAGTAATTTGTATAACATGCATCAACTTTTGGAACCGAGCACTCCAGCATAATACATTTCAAAGTGGTAAAGATCGGTGGGGAAATATCAAAGTCTATATTTCATAATTAAACCGTATGTTTCCATATGGGCACAAGCGTGTTATGTAAAGTGCAAACCATTCTCTCGCTGCGTGCGCAGTCTGAAGCTGCGCTGCGGTATCTCTGGCAGCAGTCGTTGCCACTGTGATTTGACGGTAGTGCGGGTGGACAGAGAAGTCCCGACCGTGACTGCGCCACAGTCAGTGCCCTCCCAAATACCTCAGATTAGGTATGTGTCCCGTGTTTGGTCCTGTACCTGCAGGAAACCTTTACCCGTGCCAGTTTTGTGACCACACCCACATTCGATGACGAGATTATAACCCGGATGAGAGACTGGGAAGCTGGGCTTCGGGGATGCCGAAGGCTACCTTTTATCACGCCAGCCGGCACCTCTTTCCGGCTGGCATCCCGGCACACAACTTACGGCTGCTAACTGCATCCAAAAAATACAAGAGCAAAGCCAGACACGCAAAACCAGATACAGAAAGAGGGACCCCAGACTTCAGCTGTTATCCCACACATGCCCTGACCATTGCTCACAATAAGCTTTGCTCAACCCAAGGCTGCTGAATAAATAATGAAGAAATATCAATCAAAGCTGAAGGGTCGTTCTCTGAGAATGAATATTCGAGCCCAATATTGTGAATCTAACTAAAACCTGCTCCTCTAAATTACATTGATCATTTGCAGTTTATTGTTACAATGCAAACGTAAACACTGCGTTGCCCGAATGACAGGCCAGGTTCATAGGCCGTGTGACTTCTACTTTTAGAAACGCTATGCTGAGCCTCCTGACAGTGAGTGGGGCAAACAGGAGAGTTACCCAGACTCTGTCATGTAGGGATAGACAGACTGACTAGCGGTGATTTGTAGCCTGCCTAAAATCACACAGCTGCTTACATAATCAGCACCAGAAAATCTCCCTTCAGGGAACAAAGAGTAATCAATAAATACCTTGGAGCTTCACACAGGAGATAAGAAATCATTTAGACTTCAAGAAGATACTATGTATTTTTTTTTTAAAAAAAAAGTTTGATTAATATCAGTGGATAGTAGAACCCATAAAAACATGAACGGTCTTCCACAGGTGTTAAAGCAGGACTTTTGTTTCTCTACTGGGAATTTCAGAATATAGAAAAAAGAATCACATTAATTTCAGTCTGCTTGTGACTGTGTGTACAAGTGGGTAGAGGTGCATGCATACTTTGATAAATTCTGCCAAAGAATCAGGAAAGGAAAAGAAACTGTATCCCATAGAAGGGATACATAAAATACAACAATAAATACTCCATACATAAAATACAACAACATAAAATTCTCCAACAGGCTGGAGATATAGGTGGGTCGTTAAGAGCACAATCATGAGTGCTGGGATTAGGATCTGAGTTCCCAGAGAAGGCCGTCTGTGCAGGAAGAGAACTGGCATGGGCTGGCTTCCATATAGTGGGGAAAACACAAGCAATAGGTTCAGAGCAAGACCTAGCCTCAAAGAGGTAGGCAGAAAGTAACAGGAGACCTGCATCCTCTACTGGCCTCCATGTGACCACCAACACACACACAAACACACACACACACACACACACACACACACACACGCATGCATGTACAGATAAATGGATAAATAGGTGATAGATAAATCTTTAAGAAGAACATACGAGGGTGAAAGTTTCCAGTGAGTATGTTCAGGGCAAAACTACTTGTCCAGTGCAAAACTACTTATTGAGATTACCGTGGGAAAGTACGGAAGTAAGTTAGAAAGCAATTTCGAATCATTTGTATGAAGGCTGACGTTTATGGAGAGCATGCGCTAAAGCCCAGGAGATGCCCAGAATGCAAATGTCTCCAGCCTAACTAGTTACTTCTCTTGTCTTTGTCCAAAATTTGGAGGTGAAATCATATAAACACTGTCAGTAAGGCTAGGTAGCCATGAAGGCTACACTATTAGGACATGTGACGTCTAAGAGCTAAAGGTTTGTGACTCTACAGCCAGTTTAATAATTGTCACTAGTGTTCTGATGCGGGACTTCAGAGGCTCGTCCCCACATTTGCAGAGTCACACCACAGTTGAGCTAAAACTCTTCTGATCGCCCATTGACCAGCACAGATAGATTGCTCTTGGGCTATTAAAGTAGAAATACAACAGAGCACAAGGCTGTGGATCTTTCGTGGACCCAAGTTATTCTATGAATTCCAAATTATTACACTGTCAAAAAGGCAGGACGGAGTGACAGGTGATAAAACATAAAATCAAGGCAAACGCTGAGCAAAATAAGAACCAGCGTATTTTATACAAAACATGACTACTCACAAAATGCATAAAGGGTGTGTTCTGAGCTACGACCCTCATATATTAACACTTATGAATTAAAAAATGACCTGGAACCCCTCTGGCTTGTGCCTGTACTGAGATATGCTCACTCTGCCCTTCCTAAGGGCGTCTCTCCACTGCCTTGATGATTACCTTTAAACTACTTCTAAAACTTCTCTTCATAAAGTTTAACTTCTTTCTTATTTTTTATTGGGTATTTTTTATTACATTTCAAATGTTATCTCCTTTCCTCCACCCAACCACCCACCCCTCCCCTCCTTTCTGGCCTGAGATTCCCCTACATTGGTGAGGTTCAGCCTAGGCAGGACTAACGGTTTCTCCTCCCTTTGGTGCCCAACAAGGCCATCCTCTGCTACACATGCAGCTTGAGCCATGGGTCTGTCCCTGTGTACTTTTTGGATGGTGGTTTAGTCCATGGGAGCTCTGGTTGGTTGATATTGTTTCTCTTACAGGGTTGCAAGCCCCTTCAGGTCCTTCAATCCTTTCTCTAACTCCTACAATGGGGACCCCATTCTCGGTTCAGTGGTTGGCTGCGAGCATTTGACTCTGTATTTGTCAGGCTCTGGCTGAGCCTCTCAAGAGACAGCTATATCAGGCTCCTGTCAGCATGCATTTCTTGGCATCAGCAACATTGTCTGGGTTTGGTGGCTGTGTATATATGGGCTGTATCCCCAGGTGGGGCAGGCTGTGAATGGCCATTCCTTCAGTCTCTGCTCCAAACTTTGTCTCCATATCTCGTCCTATGAATATTTTGGTTCCCTCTTCTAAGAAGGACTGAAGCATCCACACTTTGATCATCCTTCTTCTTGAGCTTCATGTGGTGTGTGGATTGTATCTTGGGTAATCCGAGCTTTTGGGCTAATATCCACTTCTCAGTGAGTACGTACCATGTGTGTTTTTTTGTGATTGGGTTACCTCACTCAGGATAATTTTTCTAGTTCCGTCCATTTGCCTATGAATTTCATGTAGTCATTGTTTTTAATAGTACTCCATTGTGTAGATGTACTACATTTTCTGTATCCATTCCTCTGTTGAAGGACGTCTGGGTTCTTTCTAGCTTTTGGCTATTATAAATAAGTCTGCTATGAACACGGTGGAGCATGTGTCCTTGTTACATACTGGAGCACCTTTTGGGTATATGCCCAGGAGTGATATAGCTGGATCCTCAGGTAGTACTATTCCTAAGGAACTTCCAGACTTATTTCCAGAGTGGTTTTACCAGTTTGCAATCCCAGCAATAATGGAGGAGTGTTCCTCTTTCTTCACATCCTTGCCCGCATCTACTGTCACCTGAGTATTTGCTCTTAGCCTTTCTGACAGGTGTGGAGTGGCTTCATGAAATTTTTAGGCAAATGGATGGAACTAGAAAATATCCTTAGTGATCCTCACTAGCATCTGCTGTCCCCTAAGTTTTTAATTTTAGCCATTCTGACTGGTTGTTTTGATTTGCAGGTCTCTGATGACTAAGGATGCTGAACATTTCTTTAGGAACTTCTCAGCCATTTGATATTCCTCAGCTGAGACTACTTTGTTTAGCTCTGTACCCCATTTTAATAGGGTTATTTTATTCTCTGGAGTCTAATTTCTTGAGTTCTTTGTATATATTGGTAGGGATCTTTTCCCAATCTGTTGGTTGCTGTTTTTCCTAATGACAGTGTCCTTTGCCTTACAGAGGCATTGCAATTTTATGAGGTAACATTTGTCAACTCTTGATCCATTGGTGTTCTGTTCAGGAAATTTTCCCCAGTGCCCATGTGTTTGAGACTCTTCCCCACTTTTTCTTCTATTAGTTTGAGTGTATCTGGTTTGATGTGGAGGTCCTTGAGCCACTTGGACTTAAGCTTTGTACAGGGCGATAAAAATGGATCAATTTGCATTCTTCTACATGCTGACTTCCACTGGAACCAGCACCATTTGTTGAAAATGCTATCTTTCTTCCATTGGATGGTTTTAGCTCGTTTGTCAAAGATCAAGTAACCGTAGGTGTGTGGTTTCATTTCTGGGTCTTCAATTCTATTCCACTGATCTACCTGCCTGTCTCTGTACCAATACCATACAGTTTTTATCACTATTGCTCTGTAATACAGCTTGAGGTCAGAGATGGTGATTCCCCAGAAGTTCTTTTATTGTTGAGAATAGTTTTTGCAATCCTCAGTTTTTTTGTTACTCCAAATGAATTTGCAAATTGCTCTTTCTAACTCTATGAATTGAGTTGGAATTTTGATGGGGATTGCATTGAATCTGTAGATTGATTTTGGCAAGATGGTACAATATTAATCCTGCCAATCCTTGTGTATGGGAGATCTTTCCATCTTCTGAGATCTTCTTCGATTTCTTTCTTTAGAGACTTGAAGTTCTTGTCATACGGATCTTTCACTTGCTTGGTTAGTCACACCAAGGTATTTTATATTATTTGTAACTATTATGAAGGCTGTCAGATCCCTAATTTCTTTCTTATCCTGTTTATCCTCTGAGTAGATGAAGGCTACTGAATTGTTTGAGTTAATTTTATACCCAGCCACTTTGCTAAAGTTGTCTATCAGGCTTAGTAGTTCGCTGGTGGAACTTTTGGGGTCACTTAAGTGTACTACCATATCATCTGCAAATAGTAATATTTTGACTTCCTCCTTTCCACCTATCCCTTTGACCTCCTTTTGTTGTCTCATTGCTCTGGCAAGGACTTCAACTTAACTTCTAAAACCCAAAGGAAGCCTGTGTCCTCTCCTCTGTCACCTGAATGCTCATCAGAAGGAGATGGCAACACTGAAGCCTGTAATCGTCATTGTCCCTCAGGACAGAAAGATCAAGTCAACCCACTTGTGACTCCCAATGAAAAACTTCTGAGGCACCAATTTTAGTCTTGGTGAGCATGGGATCCCTCTTTTAAAATGAAAATTAAATAAATTAAAATAAAATAAATTTTGAAATTTGGAAACTCCTTCCAAAGTACCGAAATCTTATGTCTCAATTTTCACCAGCCACTGTTGATAAAGAATGCTGAGATGAAGCACAGTAGTTCAAAACACACAATTAAAAAAACAAACAAACAAAAAAACAGAAAATAGGAGCTAGGAGAGGTTAAGAGGGAGAGACAAAGCAAGCTTTGCTTTCCAAGGCTGCGTTGTCAGATTCCTTTAAAGAATAAATCTTCTTTTATATTTTATTTCTTCCCTTTTCTTATCGATATCTAAGAAACGCCCATTCAAGATTACCCAAGCTCCTATTGGAGGCTTTCCTCAAGGACCCATGGGTCAGGCTGGGACTCTGGGTGATGGAGGAGTCTTCTGCATAGAAGCTGTTTGCATTTATTCTGATCCTAATCACACTGAATTTGCCCTGAGATGAGAGAGATCAAATACATATGTATAGGGTTGATTTTTACATTCAATTAAATATTTGCATGTTACTCAAATAATTAAGATGAGGGTGAACATTATCTTATGAAGCACGATTATGCCCATTTATATAGCACACATTACGAGGGTTAAAATATTCTGGCAAGCTTGATAGGCACACGTGGAAGCGTACGCTGGGAATGAAGAATTTACGATAAGCATCCATATGTTTTAGTAAACACAATTGCACAGTTTCCAGTGCGAGCAAACGTGAAAAGATTTTAAATGATACTGAAGAATTAAAATAGTCACTCTTCGTATATGTTTAAAAGACCCCCAAAGTGAGATTAGCACACTTAACAATTGCTTATCTAGGTTCTGTGTACATATCTCTTCATATTTTAGAGGAAGTTGGCCTTACACAGCAAGAAAAATTGGTAGTTTTTACATGGCCTTGTAGACCTTCAGTCTAATTTTAAAGAATTAGTCAATGATAACGGATGAGCCTTGCCGTTTCTTACATTCGAAGCGTTTGTAAGGTACCTTCTATGCATTGACCCTTGTGCATTGTCTTAGTTGATTCCACTGTGGCTTTCCTTAGATGAGGAAACTGTAAACCTTGAAGCCAGTGGGTCCCCCTTCCTCTGCTTTGGCTTCAGTGCAAGCTCTTTGTTTTTATTGCTGAAACAGTTTCTGCTCAAAGACTTGACTGCCAATATTCAAACAAATGTGGCACCCTGGGTTTCTTTGTGTTTGACCTTCCCCTCAGAGCTTCAGTTAGGAGTCTCATCGAGAGTGAGGAATGGCATCCCTCTCCTACTTCAGGGAAGCACTTGAATGTCTCAAGAACCTTGACATTTGCAGGAATTCATAACAGTACTCTCAGGCACTCTCTTGGGCTTGCTAATCAATGGCGAAGCCCCATGAAGCCCTAAGTGATGAGAGCGCTGTTTCTAGCACAGATGCGTCCTCTGAAAACCCAGCGAGTGTAGCTGTCATTCAGCAGGAAGTACTCCCCAATTCTGATGGCGCCTGTCTAGACAGTGGCCTTCCTGAGTTAGGCTCTCCGGGGCTCCGGAAGCAGGAAAAGTTCTAGAATACACTTCCTGTGTCCCAACACCATGGGACCACCTGGTCAAAGTAAGGCTCTGTAAGCGTAGAGAAATGCGTCAGCTTCTCAATCACTGCGCGGTTATCAGATGCACATGTGCATGGAATTGAACCCAAAGCCTTGCATGTGTTCAAACCCGTTCTAACACTGAGCAATGCTCGCCTCTAAAAACGGCTATTTGGGGAAAATTCTCCATTAGTAGCACCCAGTCCTTTTACTCGGGGTTCAGTTTGATCTATAGCATCTAGCTTATGACTCTTAAATACTGTTCCGCACTGGCCTCATGTCGCCTTGCTTCTGTTCCTGATACAATCCCTTCTCAAAACTCCACAACTCCACCTCGGGAGCTCCATAATCCTTAGCACCCTTTACCCCTTGAGAAATGAAATGCTGTACATTTGAAATAACTGCTTAGTTTTCTCCATCAAAGACTAACACTCTACTTTCTCTGAGTGTTCAGAGTCACAGATCACGAAACTGTACAGCAACAGAATTCAATTCCCCCTTCGGGATGCTGAATTAGTATTCTCTGTCCCTCTTAGAACCATGCCCACATTCTGGGGCTTCTGGTTAGCAAACCCACGGCTTAGATGTAGATTTTGCAATTTCCCAACACCATCCATTACTCCTCATATGTGAGAGCCCCAGTGCTACTGTTCCAGGAGGAGGGGAGTCAGAGGAGAGAGCAAGGGTCCTATGGAACAATCCAGGGCTCGGAACAGAAAGCAGTAATACCAGAGGAACACCACGGTCCAATTTCCTCTTCAAGAAGATTTAGCAGAGATGTGGGAGTTGCAGAAGAACTGCACCTGGCAATATAATGTCTCTTTGCATCTTTGGACTTCCCTCCTCCCCCCGCCCTCCTGACACCACTTTGAAATTCATTGTTATGTTGTAAGTGCCTGATGACATTTGAACACATTAGGAAACACCACAAAGTGATGCCTTTCCATTATGTGGACTGAGAACAACCATTTTCCCTTCTTCTTTCTTCTGTCTTTCTTAGATGTGTTTTCCCATACAGACCACCCTTATCCAATCTGAGACATTTTTCACCTTGGCCTGATCATCTTTCCTTGGCAAAATGTTTGTGATCTTTTTCTTTGGGGGGTTCAGAATTTGGTTCTCAGATTATCTCAGTCCCCTGAACATTTTGTGCACGGTTTTGTTCATGTGGAATGTCGAACCATCAAAATTTCTGGCTGCCAGGTAGTTTTCAATAAAATAAACTACTAATTGTCAGATAATGGCTGCGTCGGTCAAAAATCATCTACTTTGGGTCAGCAAGATGATTGCCAGGCTGTTCTAACAGCCTGAGTTTGACGCCTGGGACTCATAGTGGAAAGACAGACAGACTGCCACAAGAAGGGTCTTCTGCCCTCTACATGTGTATTGTGACACAGGAATCCCATAATACCTATGCACTCATGCATATACACACATGTGTGCACAGGTGCACACACAGTTTCACACACATACTCACACAGACACACACAAATAAATGAATAGAGTTTTAAAATAAATAATAGTAATTGTCATTTTGATTGAATAGAAAATAAATTTTGATTAAATAGAAAGTAACTATTTGAGTCAGTGTCTGGGTAGGTTACAGTAACAGTGAGAGACCTATGGCCTATGGTAATGAGGGAAACTCAGGAGGCAGAGGCAGTAGGACGCCACGTTCCAGCCATCCGGGGCTTCAGAGTACATATCCCTGGGTAACTTAGGAAGCAACATCTCAGAGCAAAAAAGTAGACTAAGGAAAGACCGCAGAACGTGACAGGGGGAGACAGGGTAACAGATTCATTTACCCCTAGTCATTTATTATAGAGTTAATAAATGAACTCTCATCCCACTTAAAAACATTCTCCACACATTTTCATCTTTGGCCACATCCAGACCCACAAAGAGTTCTCTGAGGTTGATCTTATCATATGCAATTAGAAGCAATTTTTCAATGTTTTTCTGTATTACTTTTCTCCTTTGGCCTCTTTTTTCCTCCTATATGGCAAGTTCTGACCTTTCGATCTCTCTAAAATTAGTCCATTATCACTGGTCAAGTTGTTTATTGTTTAACCGGTATGGTATAAGCGTTTGCTGATATTAACAACTTCATCCCCGTGCTGATGAGCTCGCAAAGCTCTTTCAACAAACTGGGACCCAAGCAAGAAAATAGTAGTGGACATATGGTAACCCTCCATTCAGGAACCGCAGTAGAAGGACCAGTCACTGGTGGCCAATCTGGACTACATGAGACCCTCTCTCAGAATAAAAACAATGATGTCTGACCTGTTATAAATACTCTGTGTTTATTTTTACCTTACCATTACGTTTCCAAAAAATAACCTAGAAAAAACAAAGCATTTTGATTCCGAAAATTTACAGATGGAAAATAAAAATGAGACCGTGAGTTAGGCGCCTTCCTGGAATGTAAATGGATGTTTCATTTAGCGTGGTTCAGCTGTAACTGGAGGGCTGGGGACATGGTTCCCGTGATGTTGCATCTGGATTATCAGTGTGAGGAAACTGAAGGTCACCATGGAGACACATTTCTGGGCATTTCTGTGAGGGACTCTCTAGATTAGATTAGCTGAGGTAAGAAGAGCCACCCAGCCTGAGGACAGCACCATTCCGTGGGCCGAGTTCCGAAACTCTAAAAAGTGGAGAGAGCGGCTGCCTTCAACCCTCTCAGCTTCCCACACCACTGAAACGTGTGTCTTCTGCGTCCAGTTCTTCCCCTAAGCAGTGGATGCTGACCCTGCAGTTGTGAGCTGTAAACTTCTCTTTCACCATGCTGAGGCAAGGCCCATCTTGTTTCCGCCACTCCACTCATGTAGCACTGCACTGTGGCTGCAGTGTGAGCAGCTTGGTGATTTTCCTGTCTCTGCCCTCCAGCACCCAATAGAAGTTTTGGGGTCCCAGATGCGAACCACTTCTACCTTAGTTTCTATGGATCCAGGATATCCAACGCCAGTCTTCAGGGCTGTGTAGCAAGAATGTTTAACCCACTGAGCCCGCTCTCTTACTCTACTTGACCAGCTCTTCCTGGAAAATAAATTCAGTGGGTAACAATGGCATGGCGTAAGCGATCTGAAAGATAAAGGAAAGAAATTACTTAGGTGCCCATTTCAGTACCCGGCAAAGGACGGGTCAGATTCAGATACAAGTACGCTGGGATTCATAGCTTAAGGGATATTACAGGCCAGAAATATTCTGGTATCAAATATCCACAGCTACATTCTGAAAGCCTAGGAATACATCTGTAGGAAAATAAAAATGGAAATGAGTAAGCTAAGCCAAAATTAATTTATAATTAAAAACTAAGATAACGACAATTAAAAAAAATCTACACCAACACAAGACGTTTCTAGTTCCTAGCTAACCAAATATCCTCCCTGAAGAGTGAGGAATATTATCAACATTTTTTAGTATGAAACTGAGCTAGTCTCTAGTCAATTCTGGCAATTTGATAGCTTCGGCTTATAAATAACAAGTGTTAATTTCTCACATGACTAGCTAAACAAGAGAAGCCAAACAAAACCATTGTGCAGATAAAGACGTGTGGTGTCTGTGGGGTAAGGCCCAGTTTCCCCTAAAGGTAAACAGAACAAGGGTTCGTTCAGTTCAGCGAGTTAACTCTCCCTACAGATTGTTTGAGCCCGTCGGGAGGCCAGAAGACATTCCTTTCCAATCACAGCAACGGAAAATATTTATGTTCATCTCAAAGGAATTAAGTCGGATGGTCTCTCCATTTTTATCTCCTTCCTTTCCAAAACTATAACAACGTGTTTTCCTTTGTACCCCAGAACTCTTGTGGAATTTAAAGTGAGTCCAAAAAGACATCCCTTCTTCCTAACACTGAAGACATTTTGCCCCGTACCCACTTCCCATTCCCCCACCCCCCCACCCCACCCCCTACCCCCTCACCCCCCCACCCCGCTCCATGGCTTTTCTCTCAACTTCACCTTTCTACATTAACACTCCCACACCCAGGCTATCTTCAAACACTGTCACCTGAGCCAAGAAAAGCACCGCGAAGCTCAAGCCCTGGCCACTCCTTACCTCATGAAGGGGCTGACTAGACCCTCTGTGTCTTCCTATGCTCCGTGTGCTTCCCACTCTCCACTGTAAGGTTTTAGGTCGGGACACTTTGGAGACTTCCGCCGCCTATGCTCCCCACACCATGGAAACCCCACCTCCTACCCAGTTGTCCGCTGTGCTGCTCTCCGCCCCAGCCCACTCCTCGCTCTTGCAGGTTATCACGCCTGCGTCTTGTGCACCCGGAAACCATCTTTACTTCATCTGCATCATGCCCTTATCTAGGTCCTCACTCCTCCCAAAACTGTCTCACCAGCATGTTCTACTCACGCTTCATCCCTTCTCCTGCCCCCTGCCTGATCTACTTGTGACTTTTCTATTGCTATTAGGAACACCGTGACCAAAAGCAACTCGGGAGTAAAGCGATTATTTCAGCTTACAAGTTACTGCCTATCATCCGAGGAAACCCGGGGCAGGTACCAAGGCAAAACCTGGAAGCGGTAAGTGAAACAACGGCCATTGCAGAACACTATTTCCAGGCTTGCTTTCCCTAGCTTGCTCAACTTTATTATACAGTGCAGGTCCTTCTGCCTAGGGAATGGCACCACCCACAGTGGGTTCCCTGGGTTCCCACGTGGGTTATCAAATAAGAAAGTGCCTCATATACATCGTCACAGGTCGATTTGAAGGAGACAGTTTCTCCATTGATGTTCTCTCTTCAAAAGTGACTCTAGGCTTGTGTCAAGGTGACAATTTAAGCTAACTCCTCGACATGTTGCATTATGTTACTTACATGTAGAGTTGACTGCCTGGCTCCTTACTCAGCTTACTCAGTTTTATTTTGCTTTATATTACTAATTCCTATAAGAGATCCCCCAAGATAGACTATGCTTCATAAAATCGTCCTTAAGTCACTGTATTCATATTTATGTCTCGTTATTGAGATGAGTTTCAATGATTGATGCCAGAGTGAGATTGGCTGCACCTCTGGAATTCTCCTTGCTCAGAGGACACGCATCCAAAACCTTCCTGTTCTCCCGAAATCCAATGGTAGTAGCATTTGAATTTGGGGGAAAGCATGAGAGTGGCAGGGTTAGTCTCTCCTACTTACAACTGGAAGGAATTTAACATTTCAAAAGCCACTGGTGCTTCCCTCTGCAGTCACACTCCCTAGCTCCGAATCTAGTGCCCTATTCATGATTCTCAGTGACACCCATTCACTGTAGCCACACTCCTCCCCCTAATTTTGCTGCTCTGAGGGAAGAAAAGAAAACGTTTTAAGAGCCTAGGACTTTAATGAGTCTCTGTCTTTATTTCCTATGACACTTTGACTCACTGGCAAGAAAAAATGGCAAATTGGAACTGAATTATATTTTAAGTAAGCTAAATATATCTCTATAGGAGAAAACCATTTAAAAGAAATATCTCAGCCATAGATAAATCTACTCACAATAAACTTCCCCAATTTTTCAAGCTAGAAAAGGCTACATTTTTTTTTAAAGAAACGCCACTACCGGTCTCGTGATTTACTGGAAAATCGTTGAAATGGTTAACACCAGACTATGACATCATTGTTACCCGATAACAGGACGCAAGAATAATTTAGATTAATGATCAAAATAATAGCATGTTGGTACAGGATATGTTACAAATGTCTCATATCTGCTACTCAGTGCCTTTGCTCTGGCCCACATAATTTCACCTAAATAATTGCATAGGTTTCTTACCTGGTCTGGCTGCTCTGTCTTTGCCCCGGACGAGCCATTTCGTAGGAAGCACACCACCATTGGAGCTTCATTTTCAGACGTAAGGGTAGATAATTTTTAGAAGAGTAAAATCATTATACTCGATATGCATGACATTATGAAAACCCGGAACTACACAGCCCTTAATAAAGTGCTCACTGTAAACCATGCTCTTAAGTTAATAGTAATATGCGGGTACCGCTTTATCAGTTTAACAGATGGGCCACACTAATGAAAGATGCTAGCAACAGTGCGAACTATATTAGCCTGGGGCTCCATAATACGAACTCCATACTTGCTGAGAAAATTATCCCTAAGCTTAAGACTGCTGGGGGGAAAAATCTATTCATTTAAATAAATACATATATCGAATTACTAACTAGGTACCGGAGGAATAGGTCAATATGTTTTGTCAGGCTTGTAAGAGTTCTTCTGCATAGTCTTTCCTCTTAATTTAAAATTGAAGATGGAGGAACTGGCTCCACCAAAGCAGGGGCACTGCCCCAGCTCGCATGGTTACCATAGAAGCTGCGGGAATGGAAGGTGTAGGTCAGGACAGGCAGAAGCTGCAGCGTGCTCACTGGGGCTCCCTATGTCATCTGCAGACAGTACCTGTTTGAGGTGAGCAGGAGAAACGAGTTGGTCCTTGACTTATTCCCAGCAGGTTGTGTCTGTGGTCAGAGACTGGATTTCTCTCTACCTAGCAGCTGGGCTGAGAAAAAACAAAACCAACAACAAACTCACCTTTCAGGGTTGAAGCCTATTCTCTTAAACGTTTCGTTGGTTGCCTTATCGTTGTTGCTGATGCTTTGGGAAACCTCTTGAGACAGTTGACCTGCGTAGTCTTTGGGGATACTGTGTCTTTGACTTTGTTGCCAAAATATCTATGTGGACACGGTCGGAGGGACGTCTATTTTGTGGTTTGACTTACTTGAGATACTAATATACATGTACTTTATAAGAAAGCACTGAACGTCTAATATTTTAAAAGATTGAGAAATACACCCGAAGTGGCATTTAGATACAAATAGAGATGTATCAGGACAAGTCACTGAGTGTGAAAAGAGAACTCTAGGCCACCCCGATGAGCCACTGATGTTTTTGTTTTTTTTTTTAAACACAGAGTTGGGAAACTTCACAGTTTTCTTCTTTCAGGTGGTTTCCAGATATTCTGTCATCATTCCTGACAATCATTTCTGAAGTCTGGGTCTCTCGTGGGACTCCTTTCCTGTGCTGTCTGAAATAGAAACTGCGGTCCGTCTCAGCCTGGGGCGGCATCAGCACAGCCCTAATAGTCAATCTTTCTCAGGGTACAGGACCCGTTATACAGCATCATCCCTCTTCTTCCCAAAACAGAAGCTCTACCCAATTAACCCTGGGTATTCTTAAGAAAGCTCGCAATAGAAAAGATAATTGCATGGTTGTCAAAAATTATGAGTATCCAGGTACAACAGGGCCCTGTGAAGTAATTCTTATCAAAAGAGCTATACTTAAGCAAGGTAGCACGGAAGAGACATAATGACAATAGATTTTAAAATAAATAACCGAAAAAAAACAACAACAACAACAAAAAAAAAAAAAACCACAGACTGGCTGCATGCAAAATGTGCAATCAAAAATGAACTCAAAGAGTAAAAATATATACTAAATGCGATAATGCATTTTCTCTATCGGGCATGGGACTGCGCCCCACTAGACAGAAATCATTGTCTGCAAATTCTTGTTGGAGAGAAACAATAGGGAAAAAATGTTTTTCTTGCCCCTTCAGGGTGTCACAAGATTATTTTATGAACAGACGTCTACAGTATTCCCTCAATAAAAGTCAAAGCCTTTTAGGTACAGTCCATGGTTTTTAAAAAAAAAAATGCAGAGGGAAAAAAAAAAACCTTTCACACATACAGAAATGGAGAAAATTGCTAAAGAAAACGAAGAAAGCCCCTGGACAGATAAGGGATGGCTCTGCTTACACAGTAATTTATGGTAATATCAGAGAGCTTTTGATAACGTTTCACACATATTGCAGGGTGGGACACTGGGGAAGATAAAGGGCTGAAAGAGAGAGGAGAAAATTAAACCGTTTTTAAGAGGGGGAAGGAAGTATTTTATATAAAAAAATTTTTGACAACTGGTTTTGATCACCATAACAATTTCTGTAATTTCTATGTGTGTAGGAGACAGGCTGTCTGAAAGTTGTCAACTTAACATTTCCCCCATGGCTACAAAAATCCACTCTTGAGAACAATAAATGCCAGAAATTTTAAACTATATATGCACATGTTATATGCATGAGAACTCACGTGGGCACACATGTGACTATCGGGTAGTGTCTGTGAGGCAAAAGGTTGTCACGTGACCACTTTAGCTCTTCTAAGCTCCTATCTTCACTTTATTTGATAGCAAATCAATTTTCCAATAAAATAATTTTTGCCTTGAGGGTGTCATAATGAAAAAGCAATTTAAATTGTATTCCTATAAATACTGAAAAGTACTTTCCTACTCAAGATGTGGAGAACGAAGGAAGAAATGTATGCACAAGTTGCTATCTTCACTTCCTTGTTATCCGAAAAATTATGAGCTTGAGTTCACAGATTTTTTTCCTTCAACCCCTGAAGCTTACTAAAGTCAAAGCTTGAATACAGTGTATCTTCTTTCCACGGGGTTTAATTTTTTTTTTAATTCTGTGTTGGTGTATGCACGTGACAATAATAGAACCCAGAAGGGCAGCTTCCTCAGCCATTCCCCATATTCCTTTGATGCCACATTTTTCTTTTTTCACATTTATTTATTTATCTATTTATTATTTGTTTATTATTTATGAGTGTATGTGTATATGTGCACGCACATGTGTGCTTACACTGCATATGTGTATAAACACACATGCAAGGGCCCAGGCACACATACCTGTATCATAGCACCTGCGTGGACACCTGAATACGTGATGTAGAGTTAGTTCTTTCCCTGCAGTGTGGGGACAAAGGCTCGAACACGGGCCTTCAGGCTTCCTTCTGGGCTGAGCCGCACCAGTCCTAATATTTTGATTTTTTTTTTAAAGAACCACATAATGCTCTAATTTCACCTCTTACATTAATTTTTTTTTTTGAGTAGCCCAAAGAAACGATTTTAAAATGAGGTTTCCATATTTTCCAATGCCCACTTACTTGAGTCTTTGCTTGTTGGAGTAGAGTTAGCCCGTTATTGTCATTCCTGATCAACGAGCCCTTCACCCAGTTTCTGACAAGAGCACTGTGCAGCCTTCCTTTTAGATCCTAAAAGGAAATTAAAATTCCTTTTTAGATTTTTTTTCTAAATTTAGAAGTTTTAAATTTTAGAAGAAGAGAAAATGACACAGGGGGTGAGAAAAAGCCTATTGTGAATCCTATTACTTTTTTTATAAAGAAAAGAAAAAAGAAAAAAAAAAAAAAACAACGTTGGCAAGAGAAATTGGAAAGAAATGCAAGACCCACAATTCTCACTGAGCAACACTCCTGGGACTGAGTTTTTAAAAGCAGTTCTGGAAACTTCTTAAAGAATATATATCCCTGACCTGGATGGCTGACCTTTTCAAGTTGGCAATGCCGGTCAATAAAGATAATATCGGACTCTGAAGGAAGCGGCTTGTTTCTCTGGCATTCTGGGGCAATATTGTGTGGGAGCGGGAAGGACGTTTTAACGCCATTCATATGCTTCTGTGAGAAGGAGAGCCGGCCCACAAGCGCGTTGAAAGCGTTACAGACTAATTTCATTGCAGTTTCTGGGGCTGAGGGCAAGGACGGAGAACCAGCGATTAGGGTAGAGGCTCACAAACCCAGAGGTGAATACGCCTCACCCGCTAGAATGTGAGAAGGCCCCGGCAGTTTCTTCAGAAGGTTCATGCTTTGAGCCTTTAAAGCAATTGTGTTGCTCCCCTGAAATTTTACACTGTCCGTTTATTTATAGCAGATGTCTCTTAAAGCAAACATTTTTTACTTTATACTGTACAAATCTTATGGAAAATTACAGACGTATCGTGGAGTCTTGGCCACGCTACAGAAAGCCGCACCACGTTCTGTAATGGATTATGAGCAAGGGGGAAACTGATACAGATCTAAGGCTGAAGGATCCTGGGTAATGAAAACAGCCTTCTGCCGACGCTGTCACGGAACACACTTTCAAAGAAAAGGCGAAAGCTGAAACTGTGCGTTAAACCAACCAAATTAAATCATCATCTGGTATTCAAATACTCACCGTACTCAAGAACAAAATGACCAAGAGCGACTGTGCACCATGCCGTGTTTGAAGCATAAAGAAAAAAAAAAATCTAAATAAATAAAATTTTGTTCGAATGTTCCTATGCAAACCTTGTGTTTGTTTCTTATGCAAATTTAATGAGAAAAGAAAACTTCACCCTTCCCTTGAGCTTCCTTCTGAAGCAGCTTCTTATTAGCCAATACCGAGTATGACATGGGTCTCTGCCTTGCAAGGGCTCAGGCAGTAAGTGGGATGAGATGAGAAGTGGGAACAATGGAAGACCAGCTTCTAAAACGGAGAGAGCAGAGGTGACTAAAGGACAATGTGGATTGTGGCCAGAAACAGTACAAGAAAGAAGAAAGCCAGAAATAGTCCAGGGTTATAGGAAAGAGCGGACTTCAGTGTTCCAAGAATGTTCCGTTTGACTAACAAGGGCTTGTTCTCAATCTTGTAGACAGCCAATCGCCGGAATTAACAACAGCGCTCCATGAATTCTAGAGAAGTCCGTGCTGCATTTCTAAGAATCCTGCTCACTGTTTCTCTGTCTGTAACAATGGTCATTTCAGAAAAGAAACCATTGAAATAATGTGGTTGTTATGCTCTCACAGGCTTTGCCAGAGTTTAACCACCAAAATACTGTAATCCCACTGGACTCTAAAAATACAAATCCACTACAAGGCCAGGAGAGCCGTGGAATTTGTAACCACATATTTTTACTCGTATAATAAATCTGTAATTTCAAGGACATTATTCAAAATGACCTGACCACTCTACAGTGCTTGGAATCTGACGCTGTTTCACATTAATGTCAGCAACTTTTTTTTTCTTTTTTTTTTTCCCCACGCTTAACAATCAGCTGGAAGTGGTCCAGCAGTTCACTGACCATTGTAATTCTGGTCACAGATGAAGGTTAAAATATCTCTAACCTTTACAAATGTGTTATGTGGCACCCTTGACATCACTTTTATTGCAGATAAAAATCTATGACAAATTTTCTGTATGGCAGAAGAACATGATTTTGTATTAAATTCTAACAATAGAAACAGTTTTTTGTTTTTGTTTTTTTTTTTTTTTTATTGCTTGTACTTCTCGGACTTTGGGGGGGGCGGTCTTATAACAAAGGGAGACACTTTCTCCTCCATTTCATCAATAGAAAAAAAAAAAACCCAAAACGCACTTTGTTTTTTACAGGTCCAGGGCTTCAGTAATCTCTCTTAAGCAGAACTTAAAGGGAGTAAGAATGTTTCGGCATTCAGCCCACTTCTAACCTGGCTAGCTGGTCAAAAGAGGCAGCCATGGCCGAGCTTGGAGATGAAGTATTCTGTAAAGGTGTGTAAGTAACTGAAGTAAAGGGGCTCAGATCTAAGTGTACAGGTAATAATAGCCCCCGGAAGTCATTTAAATGAAAGAATGAAGCTTATTGTATGGATTCCCCCAGCCCCTTTGGAGTTACAAAAGCACTCAGGATTTCCAAGAAGCCACAGACAAGTAAAATGTTTTTGACATTCCGTCAAAAAAAAAAAATGGTGTCATGACATTGTCAGAGTACACAGTCATGGTCAAGGGATGGTAGGAAGTGAGTCCATAATAGGATTTTTAAAGGACCTTCGCACCGTATCCCAGAGCAACCTCTTCTTCCCCGTAGATTAAATGATCACAGGGGATGTCTCGTCTCCCTGGTGATCTGGACCATGTGATTTTTTTTTTTTTTTTTTTTTTGGTTTTGTGATTGTGAAGATCCTCGAGGAAGTCTTTGTCTGATAATCCACACTGTCAACGCCCTCTGTTACCCACTTACAAGAAAGCCCATGGCTGCAGGGTGGGGATGCCTCATGGCTCTGTCAGTGGCTGTGTGGACTGTGTCCGAAAGTCTCGGACATCTGCTGAACTTGTCTCTTCCCTAGAATAGGCTTTAACCACAGGGTTCCCTGAAAACAGACCCCAGTTTAACATATTGTAAAATGATAATATGTATTTGTCCCCTTTAAAGGAAAATAAAACAGGTGGCTTTAATTCTATTTAATTTATTTAGTTTTACAGTTGATTGAAAAAAATGCTTGCCCAATGCCTGAGCCTTTGGGCCCATGTGCATACGAACACCACTGAGCATAAATAATGTGTATTAACCCTGTCTTTACGTCTTCAAATTCTTCATGAGATGAGTGGCCACTCAGCACTGGCCCTCAGTTAACAATCTTTTCTGTTGTTATTTTGTTTCTGTCTTTTTGTTGGTTTGATGTTGCTTGCTTGCTTGTCTGTTTATTGAGATGAGGCTTGGCTACGAAGCCCTGTCTGGCCCCTGGCTCTCTCTGTAGATCAGGTTGGCCTCTTCCACTTCATAAAATGTCTGATTATACCAATCCCTATACTCTAATGGCTTTAGAGCATTCACTATGCACAGACTTGGGAGAATTTGTAAGTATTCTTCAAGTTTTAGTGTTTAATGGTTTCTCTACCTATAAACTGGGCCTGAAGATTGAGACAGCCTTTTCTCTTTCCTTTCTCCCGTGAAGTCACTGGACATTTTCAATGGGAGAGCTGTCATGGTGATTTTTCACTGGATTTGCTTCTGTCCTTCAGAGATACGCAATTAAAGGACGGACTAGAAGTCACGCCAGGCTGACATACCTCTTGCATATGCAGTGCTAATATTTCAGCACGTGACCCGAACTTCATTCCCAGGAATGACAGAACTGAAGTGTCCTCTGGCTGAAGCCAGAGAAATCCAGACCTGGGACACCACTGAAAATTGTTGGTTTCTGTCACCCACGGTGTTACCAAGGAAAGGCTGTACAGTTGGGAAGCTGAATAGATTCATTCTCACTGTCACTGAGTTCTGTATCTGCTCACTTCAGTGAACAGAGTAGATGTGGTTTAAACACTCTATGTCATTTGGGCCCAGATCTAAGCTCCTCCCTAGACCACTTATGTCCCCTTAGCTCTTTTTCCCCCATGTATAAGACAGAGAAGCCATACACTTAAACTACTTAGAACATAGCCATGTACAAGCACCAATAAAACTTTGCTATTACTGTTGTCAAACAATTCATTCAAGCTTTTTTCCTTCCTTCCTTCCTTCCTTCCTTTCTTTCTTTCTTTCTTTCTTTCTTTCTTTCTTTCTTTCTTTCTTTCTTTCTTTCTTAATGTGGTTCACATCTTACCTGAAAAAACTCTTCTGAGTTGTCGATATAAATTTACTACGAGCCTTCAACACTCATCAAAGCACTAGCTTATGGTCACCTCTGCTTCCTTCAACTCTTCACAGTGGCTTTTTATCCCAAACTGCAGGTTAAGACATGCTATTCTCTAAATATCCCTTGTATCTGCATACCAGAAAAAGAAAAGTTTGAGGTGCTATGAACAGGGAGAGCAGGCACTTTTCCTTGTGCCGTTCGGTGCTCAAGTCAAGGCTCATCCTATCACTGCACCATTGCCAACACTGTCCCAAACCCACAGCGCTCTCCACATTTCCCTCCAGACAGCAACCTCGCATCAGCGAGACATGCTGGTTAGAGACCTGGCTTGTTTCTTTTGGTTTCAGTGTTGTTATTGTTTTTTGGGGGGGAATGTTGCCTTAAAAGATTAATTCATGGGACTGGACTGATGGACCCACAGCTAAAATCTCTGGCTGTCTTTCCAGGGGACACTGGGTCAATTCCCAGCATCTGCATGGAGACACACAATGACCGGTAACTCCAGTCGCAGGGGATCCAACATCGTTCTTCTGGCTTCCGGAGGCACCATTCACGCGTGTGGTACGCAGACATGCTTGTGCTCAAAGCACACATACACATAAAATGAAATGTATGAAATGATAAAATAATGAGGAGTCCATGTTCTTTTAATGGGGTGTCCTATAATCCTGCATTGAAAATGCATGACTGGACACTAAAAGTTGTTTGGATTGCATCCAACAAGGTCCAGGTTAAACCAGGTTCCATTTCCCTGTACAGTGTGCCCTTTGTTACGCTGGCCGGATTCTTACAGAATACAAACAAAGATTCTTGAATAGGTCTGCCATACTTTAATTCCTGAGAGCCAAAATGGATATATCTGCTAAGCCGAAACAAGAAAGACTATAATTATTAAATTACTGTTTATATACGTGCAATCCTCCTTGTTAGCATGAGAATCTCAAGGATTTGAGGTTTATGTCAGGATTCCAATTGATCCTCCGAGTAAGTGCCTTGATGAAGGAGAGATGGTTGTCTAAATGAGAATATAATATAGCTAGAGAATGCTTTTTATAAGTTCTAATTATTTGCCAAACATATCCGCTTGCATGCTACAATGAAGCCCCACCCCAAAGACTCTGGCTTTATTGTTTGTTTTATGAGCTAAAAATACAGCTTTTATCTACTTATCATTCTGTCCATCTCATCATAATCTGGAGCCCTTAATTCTTACAGTCATAAAAGATCCAGTAATTTCTGATTTGCATTTCAAATTCACCTTTTTATTTTTTTTTCAGAAGGACATCTGATTTTATGGTAAGTACATCACTAATCCCCTTAGTCTTCACAGCAGGAAGTCAAGCCCAACTGCCTCTGACTCGGGCTCTAGACACAGAAGGTCATGTAAGCTGCTTCCTCTCAATGATAATGAAGGTTTGTTTGTTTGCTTGCTTCTTTCTTTCTTTCTTTCTTTCTTTCTTTCTTTCTTTCTTTCTTCCTTTCTGTTGTTCAGTCAAATTTGTGTTCCTTTTTCTTAATGGGTGTGTGGGCATTTAAGGCACTTGAAGTCAGGCATGACACATGGGGTTGTGTTCTTCCTTATTTCTTTACAAAATAAGCGTCTTACTGTTGTAGAAAAGAGAGGTCTCTGCAGTGCGGATGAGATAGAATAACCTTCACCAGAGGTCACGTTAATGTAGAAACGGAGCTGCGGGTTGGAGGTGTAGGGAACCACTTGGCGCTCCCACAGTCCCAAGCTCGGTCCTTTGCATCCCGAAAAGGAGGGAAAAGCCACATCCACTCTCAGAGCATTCCATTCTATCTCTTGGGAGTAAAACAATCACATATTATTAAAGAGATTTCAAATCTATGAAGTTTTCTGGACTCCGGATTACTAAATTTGTTGAAATCCTAATTATTTTATTAAAATCATAATTTGAGTTCTTTGGGCTACTTCAACAAACAAACAGGACGCTTTCTAGGAAGTTTTCTGGAGAAGCAATGAAATGGATTAGGTTCTCTGAAGTACGAAGCCCAGAAACCATGCAAAAGCCAAGCAGGCATGGCTGCAACCTCTGATTCCAACACTCTCAGGCACAGACAGGGAAACAAAGATCTGTTCTCCACACCCACGTGCGAACCTACTTCACACACACACACACACACACACACACACACAACACACACAATACACATGCACACATGTCAGCATGCATACACAAATGCAAGCACACATACTACACACACATGTGTCAGCATGCATACATACATACATGCAAGCACACATACTACACATACACACAGCATGCATATATACATACATGCAAGCACACACACTACACACATATGCACACATACACACACACACACATGCACATACATAATTTTTTAAAAGGTTATGTTTAGTGAGCATGGGATGAAGGCTAGAGGATAGTCATCAGTCTTCATAACTACCTAGTTCTCACAGTGATCCGAGCCCATGCTCCAACATAGGAACAGAGAAGAGGAAGGAGAAGGAAAGAGTGACAACTGAGGGGGGGCATTCAGTTAGATCACAACTAAATAGGAGGTATAGATTACATTTCCACATTTTCCAATCAATAAATACATATTTTGAGTGCACTGAACCATCAAGTCCATCCCAGCAGCTACTAGAAACATAGAGCCTTTCAAATAGAAAGCAGGTATTTCATAATGCTTAGGTTAAATTAAAGGGAAAACATCAATAAGTTATTGACATTATTATGACCAAGAAATTCTATTATTATAAAAGAACACCCCCGTCAACTAACCAAATTGCGCTGGCTGTTTTTGTGTGCCAGCTCGACACAAACTGGAGTTATCGCAGAGGAAGGATCCCCCATGAGATCCAGCTATAAGGCGTTTTCTCAATTAGTGATCAAGGGGTGGGATGGCCCATTGTGGGTGGCACCATCCCTGGGCTGGTGGTCCTAGGTTCTATAAGAAAGCAAGGCAGCAGAAGCAATCCAGTAAGGAACATCCCTCCATGGCCTCTGCAGCAGCTCCTGCTTCCTGCGTTGTGTGAGCCTGACTTCCTTTGTGATGAACAGCAATGTGGAAGTGTAAGTTGAATAAACCCTTTTGTCCCCAACTTCTTGGCCATGATGTTGTGTGCAGAAATAAATACAAACCCTGAGTAACACACAAATTAATGTTTGATTTGACTGCTATTTCTTGATTTCTTAATGGGGTTTTTATATTGGTGCCCCGAAACAAAAGAACACATATTTTAGAAAATACTTAGTATCAAAAAGAAATTCAAACAGAACTTACATCAGCATACGGATTTGTTTCTAGTGGATCTAGTGAAAAATTCCACCCCACGGTGAATAGAACAGAATTAAGGGTGGGAAGAAGGAAGGGGGTGAGGATGAAGTAGAAGAAGAGACCTAGGGAAGAAAGGGAGGATTATGGGATGGAAAGGGAAGTTGACTCAACAGGTAAGTGTCCATTTATTCAAAGTGCTGTGGTGTTGCTGGGACGCCACAGAAACTTCGCAAGAGTTTCTAACGTTCACATCAGCGCAAGGTTAGGTCATTGTCATTTCATCGCTCCTCCCTTCTGTTTAAATCTTTCATTTCCCACACCAATATGTGGTTGTTTCTGTTTGTTTGTTGTTTGCAGAAATAAAACATCACATTTTCTTATCTGGCAGAATAAAGCACACATTTAAATCCAGTTGGCGGAGGCTGGTAGGTCTCTGTGAGTTCTAGCACAACCTAGTCCTCACTTTGAGTTCAAGAACGATCGGGACTATACAATGAGACTGTCTCTCAAGGAAAAAAAAACAAATTGCATTTTCAATTATTATTTTTATAAATTATTGTACAACAGTGTGGCATAATTTGTGGTAAATTGCAAAACAGAGATGTATGAAGTGTCTACTCGACCCTTTATAAGTGTACACTGACCCAGTCATGGAAAGACTGACTGATTCCACTACACACAGAATAAAAATAAACGTGGGTGCTGAAACAAAACGATTTTTTTTTATTTTTCATGATCTGTTTATAGAAAAATACATAAGGAATCAGCCGGAGGTGCATAAATTACTCCCTACGTGTTAATGGGACGGCAAAGCTGTATTTGCTGAAGCCAGAGCAACCAATGAAAAAAAAGTTAAAATCTGCATTGTTATCTAAACAATTCCATTCATCCCGACGCTATTAGCTATTTCCCAATTAAACAATCTAAACATTTGGTGTCTGCTGACCAAATAACTGTAATTGAAGTTATCCAGTGGGATATTTGTATGTCACATGCACGCAAGCAACAGTTTACTGTACTCCTAAGGGATCGGGATAAGTTCCTGGAAGTTATTTTATGCACTGAAACAACATACTCCATACGACTGATTACCACACGTGAAGACATTAAACTAAGAGGAGATGAATACTTCTCTGATTTCTCAGAGAGAAATGTACAAATATGTTTTTGTTTAAAGCTGTCTCTTTTTTTTCCTTCCACTCTATGTGGTCACTGAAGAAGAAAAGAAAAATAACTCATGGTGGAAAATAGACCAACGAGAGGAACCAGTTGGCAAGGAAGAGAAGAGGTGGCTGACAGGGCAAAACGGATCCCGAAGGCAGAAGCGTGTTAAAGGGCTCATCGTGGATCAAAGGTACAGAGGAAGCACACAGTTTTCAGATGATAGATTGTGCTGTAAGCACTCCACAGCTGGTCCTGGGAGCGCATGTCCACACACAGCCTCTGGTCCTGATGCCTGTAATTTGCCGATTCTAAAGATTTATTTATTTACTTATTTTTTAAATGTACATACACTGTCGCTGTCTTCAGACACAGCAGAAGAGGGCATCAGATCCACTACAGATGGCTGTAAGTCACCATGTGGTTGCTGGGAATTGAACTCAGGACCTCTGGAAGAGCAGTCAATGCTCTTAACCACTGAGCCATCTCTCCAGCCCCAATTTGCTTAGACAGAGCTCTTCTTGTACCAGTCACAGATCTTCTTTGACACAACCCCAGACATCCACACTGTGATTTCATACACGTGCACGGAAAGTAAATAACTAGAGGACGTCATCAATGTGTTGGCAAAGTTCTCTTAAGGTCTTCTATAGCCCTCAGTGCTTCCGAAACCATTAAAATTTAAAATCTCAGGACTTAGCCTCAAAACTCCTATTCATGCTCTCACAGAATGCACAGCCTAGGACATTAGTAGAATATTGGTTATCATCTCTAACAACAGCAGGGTGGAGAAAATACTCAGGAAGAGACCCTTGAGAAGTACCAGAAAAACTCTAAGAAATGCCCTTTTGTCCTTCTCCTTAACATTTACATAAATAACTTAGTTATAAAAATAAGAGTAGCCCCAAACATGTTGAACTGATTTCAATGTAACAGTTTCAGATTATTTCAGCTAGCGGCTTCTCTGACATCCAACCAAATTTTACTAAATAGACTTTTCTTCTCATTACCCCAAGGCCAATGCTTAAAATAATTCCAGATTGAGAATTTTTATACAGTTCGCATCTGTGATCCTCAAGACCTGCTTGCCGCGCTGTAGTCCACCTGCACTCCCCCTGCTCCTTTTCAGCCACACCACATTTTTGCTCTGCTGTCCCTGGAATGTATTCGAGGGGACGCTGCTCTGTGCAAAGTGTCCTAATTGGTTCCTTCTGGTACACGTCTAATGGACCCATCTGGATTCCATCCAATAGGTAAGAGCGTCTTGCCAAATCCAACCTGTTGTGGCTAGAATTACACGCACATAGCCCCTCTATTTTCCTTCTATGTAAGTTGTGAGCTGTTGTCCAAAGAGTTTAAGCAGGGCACTACAAAGCTAAGTTCCCATGTGGAATGGTAACTCAATCGAAGGTGTAAATTTTCTAGAGAATAACCAGGACAAGGACAAAAGTCAAATATTCAGACTCCCACTGAAGAGGATATAATAGTTCTCTAGCAGTATGGACCAGTGTCGTGTGTGTGTGCGTGTGTGTGTGTGTGTGTGTGTGTGTGTGTGTGTGTGTGTGATATGAACTAGCTGACGTGTGTGTCCTCACCTTCCATCTCCTTTGACACAGGCTGTCTTTGTTATATTTCTGTTGAATACACCAGGCTAGCTTGCCTGTAGGCTTCCAGAGATTCTCCTGTATCTACCGCCATCTCCCCTGAGGAGCACATGGATTACACACAGATGCTTTTACTACCACACTGGGCCTTATGCAAGTTCCCGGATATGAGCAAAAGTCCTCACAGTTACTTAAAAGGTTCTTTTACCAAATTCTCTGCCTAGTCCCCAATGAGTAGACTCTAAAACTTACTTACCTGCACCATTCTTCATTTCCAAGGAGATATTACTCCATACTAACAATGAAGTGTCACTTCCTCTATGATAAACCTGGAGAGAAGTTTATGTTTAGGGGATTTAAATGATCGATATGTGGTTTAATATGTTTCGGAGGGACTGGGAGATGGCTCAGTGAATAAAGCCTTTGACATGCAAACATGAGGACCAGAGTCAGGATCCTTAGCGTTTACGTAAATGTTGTGGGGAATCGTATTCCATGTTTAATCCCAGCACTTTGTAGGCAGACAGGAAAGTAGCTTAACCGGATGATTCTGGTTCAGTGGGAGATTCTGTCTTAATGCATAAGATATGAGCAACCACAGGACATACCTGACATCGACTTCTGACCAGCACGCACATCCCAACAGAAATACACGTACACACACAAACACACAAACACACACACACACACACACACACACACACACACACACACACCACATCCACATATAATAATACATTTCTGCAAAGTTTAATTATTGTAAAATACAGGGCAAAACTGTAGTAGTGAAACTGAGCGTGGCTACCCAATGCAGAGCTGAGTAAACACACAAACTAGAAGGAAGGCAAGAAGAATAACAATCAAGATGCATCACCCACCAAGGAAGGCTTCAGAGCTTCCATACAGCCTGGCCCGAGTTGCTGGGACCCTCACTCCCATCTGTCTGACTCCCATCCTGCCGAGCACTGAGCGGCAGCCAGATCACTGGGGAAAGGAAAAAGGACAACCCAAGAACTGAGAATTATACAGATTTGGCCTACAAACATAAAACCATGGTAACTGAAAGAGTTGCATATTTTACTGAGAACTAAGATTAATTGTATATCAATACAAAATCTTATGGAATTACATATTTGTTCAAAAGGACCAAAGAACTTAACACCACTACAATTCACAGCCCATCCGTAGACTAAGGATGCCATTTTTAAGTCTACTTAATTTCTATACTCCTAAAAAAAGTGTGTGTGTGTCTGTGTGTGTGTAAAAGTCAATATACATAATAAACATATCTTATGTTATATTTATATAATATAATGTATTGTAATATTAATAATGTTATAAACATATATTAGAAGGTGATATACATAAAAGAAGTTTATAGATTAGATATATATATAACAGAAGGAAAAAAAGAAAAAGAGGGAGATTATGTAGAGAGATTAGATTAACTCACATTTGGCTGCAGATACATACTTCTGTTCAGAATACCACTGGGTGGAGTGACACCCCTCTAATTGCCTAAGACTAATGAGGAGTGTACTTCAAAGAGTAATGGAGTGCCTGCTAAGAAAAGGCAACTGGAGTCGTTTGAAATCCAATTTCTCTAGTGTGAACAGAGAAGATGTGAGAGAGCGAAGCTACACCCAGTGACAAGATAGCTTTGGCAATCCAAACTCAAAAGAGGCTGATTGTCATTCAGGCTGTGAGCAGCAATTTAAATTCCAGGGAACAACTACATCTGTCCATTAAATTAATGGTCTTAATTTAAATTTTATTAGTTTTGTAGTTTTTATTGACTTGAACTTGTGAAATGGTTTCCCTTATGCATAATGTTATAGAGCTGGTAAGCACATAGAGTTTATACCTATTGTATGTTTAAACGTGTTTAAGTAATGCTATAATAATAATTAATTCAAGTCTTAGGATCATTAGGGAACTCGGCCGGGGGACGGGGCGGGGCACGTAACGGTGCCCTAGTCCATGTTATGGAGAAACAGCTATTTGGCCTAGTCATGTTTGTTACAACTAATCCCTGGGAGAGCAAAACCATAAAATGATGAAACAGGCAGAATCTGGAGGTAAAATGGACACAGTGCTGGGGGAAGAGATTAGCAGACACCTCTTCAGTCAGCTGGGAAGCTGGGAGTAGGAAACCGCTTTCTCAAAACAGCAGTCCCGAGAAAAAGGGCAACTGGACCCTCTACATCTTGCGTAACCGTCTCTATAGGCCACAAAAATACTTTTATCAAGCTCTCAGCAACGCCACATTCCTCAGCCCCCACGTGTTCTTACATCAAGTCAAATACAAGTCCCCGTTTATCTCTAGTCTCTCTCATCAGAATGATCCCTGCCATTCTTGTCAACATCATCGTCAGGCAGTACGCATGCTCACTGTCTGGGAAGCTAGAATTGATTCACGCACTGTGAATGCCCTCCAGTCCAGTGTGTTTTACACACAGTCCTACACTCCTGCTCCTGTTCAGATCACTGCAGCTGCCTATTTGTTTTTGTTTGTTTGTTTGTTTGTTTTTGTTTTGTTTTGTTGTGATAAAATACTATGATCAAAAGTAGTTTGTAGAAGAGGCCATAGCCGACATGGCTCACTGCTCCAGAGGGCTAGAATTTATTATAATGGAAATTGTGTGGCTCATTGGTAGGTTCTAGCAGCTATCTGATTTTATCTTTACTCATGCCCAGGAAGCAGAAGGCACAAACTGGAAGAGTGACCATGCTGTGAACTCTCAAAGACTTGCATGCAGTGAGGTACTTCCCTCAGCAAGGCTCTGCGTCTTAAAGTATTCACAACCCTTGTAGATAGTATCACCAACCCTCCATAAAGTGTTCAAATATGGGACCCCATGAAAAACACTCTTACCCTACACCATCTACCCTAGAGGTTAGGAAGGTTCAACTCTGAAAGATCTAGAGTTCAGGGCAATTGGTCCTACCCAGATGGTCTGGAGCTATTTGGTTTCAGCTGTTTCTCCTAACAAGCTTCCCAGTACTCTCTGCTCTAACAACAGGAAGTTATCAGGTAGTCAAACCTCTGGAATTTTTAAGTAAGACCTTTCTTTGAGCAAGAAATTCTTCCTCTTGTCAAGTGAGTTTCCTCTAGATTCCAAGAAAATGGATGGCTGGGAGGTTGACGAATCCGGCCTGTGGACTATTGACTTTTGCTCAAAGAAGTAGGAGTGGAAGCTCACAGGACTTTCTCTGGGGCATTCATATTCAATTTTTCTCTAATTACACTCCTGGCCTCAGGGTTTGGAGAGGATACTAGAGTAGTTAGGCTGGGAAAGGCTAGGGCAAAGGCACTCTATCTCTGTGGTCATGGGGGAGTAGTCACCTTGCAGAGTGCAGACCTCTCTGTGGTGCTACTTCAGGGTCACCCATATACCTGCTGATAACTCACTCTTTTGTGTAAGGGTAACAAGCTCATTAGTTCCCCAGGATGATCTTTGGTTTGTTATATGCTCTTCATCAGGAGGGGGTAGAAGATGTTTACATCTTCCCCAAGGAGATAATTCTTACAGCATGGACATTCAAATGTTTAACTCTGGAGCTATTAAGAAGCGGCACCCAAACTGGCATAGTAAAATATCAGAAGTTGGCTATTTTATAAGTAAAATCTTGTCTTATCGTTGGGAAATCCAAGGTGAGTTTTCAACGGATTTAGTGATATGGACGAATGTGTTTTCTGGGGCATAGATGGAGCCCCACCATGGTCCAGTGAGAGCAGCAGGGTGAAGGCTGCTTTTTAAAAAGGTGCTGAATCTATTCATTAGGCTTCTGGTCTTGGGATCCAAGGTCCTCACAGTCTGTGCCTCCAACGCCATTCCCTTGGGGGTTGGAACTTTAATGTATGAATAGAGATATCCTCAATCCAGGATAAGTAGTCAGACAATCCACCGTGTCCCTAAATACCAACCACCCTGGAAATGGCAAGATGTGCTTCTTCAATGGAGGGCGGTTAGCAGAACGTAATCAACACCTATAGTACAACAGGTCTTTAGTTCAGCCCTGAGCAACACAACACATGCATGTCTGCCAATGCTTCATGCAGTTCATTGATAGCATCATCTTTCTTCCACTATCTGTTTCACAAACTCCTCTGAAAGCAATCTAATGCATCTTATAACTTAAATATGTTCCAAGGTATAAACCAGATCCTAATCCCTGAGTAGTCTGTGCTCCTGATTAATATACATTTTTCTGGCTGTGACTACTCCACCATTAACCAACAAATTATATATGGGATAGGAAGGCTGAGATGGCTCCGTTAGTAAACTATAAGCCTTTTCAGCACAGAAACTTCATCTGATCCCCAGAATCCACCTGATAATCCGGGCATGGTGGTATGTGTTTGTAATCCCAGAGATGAGAAAGTAGAAACAAGGGGATTCCTAGAGCTTGCTGGCTGGTCGCCACAGTCTACATGGTACATTCTGGACCAGCAAAACAAACTGGTCAAGTATCTGAAGTTGGTCATACAAGGTTGTCCTCTGGTCTCCACGTTAATGGTCATGTTCCTGGAGGCACACATATGAATATGCACAGATGCATATACATACACAAAAGCAGTTACATATAGAAGCACCAAGACACACCAAGTTACATAGGGGAGTTCCAAGACACACCCCTGTAGATCACCAGAATGCCTAGTCTACTCTTCTTTACCTTCAGTATAACAAGAACCACACATCTTCCTGATCCTACAGCCTAATTATCCTTCCAGGGACTCCATTGCTGACCTTGTCTGTTGATGTGTTAACTAGCAGAATCTAATATGACTGGGTGAGAGGCATGGCACAAAGTTTGATAAACCCTGGGATGCTTCCCACCCAAGAACCTTCCCATACCTACTGACCCTAGAGCTACAAGTTAGAGCTGCACAAACACTCAAAATGAGTGACACCAAGTAACAGTGAGGGAGGTCCCAGCTGGCTCTACTCTGGATTTCCAGAGTTGTATGTTCTTCAGGTTACAGAATTCTAGAATGACCATGTGTTTAATGAATATAGCACTTCCTGGGCTAGTAACCATACACAGGCATCGTCTTCAGATTGGCCCTTCAAGAGCTGATTCAGCCAAAAATTACTGGCTGCTTTAGTGTATAATAAGACCAATGCATTTCATGATGGCTGTCCTCCGTCATTCTTACACTGTTACAGGGTTGGCTGTTGCTTGTTACAGAGTAGCTTCTGTTAAGCTGGGTTTGACACTAGTGTATCAAACACTCTCAGGTGATGGGTCTAGATGGGAATTTCTAAGGGGAGATAAGAAACCAATACTTGTAGATAGGCCTGAACTAATCACCTCCCTTTAGAGTAAAAAGAATATTATGAAAGCAATCTGCTACCAAGTTAGTGTGTAGTACCCTCGACTTACCATAGACGCATGATCGACCTCTACTATTGATACATTGGACTTTAAACAGAAGGGTTAGCTAGACCAATTCTTTTTGAGTACACTCAGAGATTGGCATTTTATCCTTTCTTCCAAGGATACTCTGGTTCTAAGTTCATTTCATCAGTGCAGAAATTAAATAGACGCTAACAATGATTGACAGATGTCAACTGGATGCATAAGTGTCTCGTACTTGGTTTTGTAACAGCTTTGGCATGGTGGATGCTCATTGGAGGAAGTTAACATGCAATATCTGGATCTCCAAAGTTCACTCCCACTTCCAAGAATTCCATTAATAATTTCATACTTCATTAAACATCACTCTAAATTTCCTATTCTTTCTCTGTCTACGTTGTCTAACCAACAAGCTGATCAATTTGATTTGATGTAAACTTACAGTCATCTTGGCTTGAGCTATCTCTGAAAGCACCGGGTGCATCAAGGGACTGCTCCCTTCTGAACCTCAGACCACACCCAAACACCAACTTCCAACACCAAGAGATCCTTTATTAAGCAAGTTAGACAGACTTGATGGCTGAATCTGGATCAGGAAACAAGGGCAGCAGGTAGTTCTGTCTGCAGGAGTGATTTTTAAGAAGAAAAGAGGGGGAGTCCCTACTAGGATGAGCTGCTAAACTTTATTAGACGTGTGTGTGTAGTCAAATAGGATATTTTATATCTGAACCTCCGTGGTCAACCCCGGGAGTGAGTCAGGAATGGAGAAGTGGGCAAATAAGGTGGTGAGTGAGGAGCCTAGCAGGAGAGAAGGCAGGGGAGGACCTGCCAGCACCATGTTTGACGTGTACGGCACTTTTACAACCCCTCAATTTCCTTTTAAATATAAAATGTTAGACCAGGTACAGTCATCAAAACTGCATTTATCCATGAATGGCCATTTCATGCTTCCTTAGATTCATTCCTTGGTACCTCAGACACTTGTACCTAAACTTCAATTCTACCCGCACACAATGCACATCGAGCTTTTGGGTTGGGTTGTTTCTTTGTTTTACTTTGTTTTGCTTTGTCCCTGCTTTCAGAGGTATCCCCCGACACAGTTAGAGATGCCAGTTAAAGGCGTGAGGCCAGTCAGTAGTGATACAAGGCTGGGCTGTGAGAATTTAAGTCTTATTACCTGGAGAATAAAGACTCAAGCCCCACTCCAGAAAACCCTCTTCTATGGTATCACACAGACTCCAGTTCACAGTAGCTAGCTCTGCCCGCGGGAACACTGATATGTTCACAGGGAGAGCCTCCATGTCTGCTAGAACTGAGTAGCATTGGGGGAGCTGTATTTGTGGCTGTGCTGCCATGAAGAACTGACCCCAAATCTCTGCAGATCTACATTTGTTCTACATCTGCTTTGGGTATTTTTCCAGTCCCCGAACCATACAGCATTGTGTAGTCCAATGTCCGGTGGGTTGTCTAAAAACAGATTTCTTAAAGTACATTTGTCACTCAGTAAAGTAACCTGGAGCAACAATCCCGGTGTGATAAGCTACCTCCAGAATCTAAAGTGTACAAACACAGTAGTTAGTGCTAGGGGCAGACGAATAGATGCTGTGGTTATGAGTTACGTTGAAAATGACAGTGGCCTGCCATGTACTGGATCCTTATAAACTATTGAGAGGTAACTGGAGTTCACCTCCAGCCCTTTGGAGTACGCATACTTACTAAGGTCCTTGATGTGTTTGCCACGTTTCCCTTATGGATTAGTGTAACACTGTCAATACGGTAATATAATTGGATGTGCTATTGTTCTGTGTAAATGGCCTATATCCTTTCTGATATATTTTGAATGCGAGAACAATACATGAAGCACGACAGTAAAAAATAAACTTTCCCCCCTACAACATGAATATTCTACTTGCCTTTGGTCTTATAAAAAGGATATAAAAAGATGGGTGTATGCTACACCTCGGGGACAATGTCCCACGTATTCACACCATGCTAGCCTTGCTGGTGTACACAGTTTGTGTAGCATAGCAGCTTCGGTTGCTCTCACCCTTTGGGTTGATTCTACAGAAATCTAGTCTGCTGAAATCTTTTCGACTCCATCTGTGTTTCCATAGAAACCATGCTGGGGAATTAAATAGAAAATATTGTGTGGACCATACCCTTGCATCCTTGAAGTTTTTAATAGTAACATTATTACATGCCATTTTTCTCAGGGTGAATTATTGCTTTGTATTGACTATGTGGACTGGGTTTTAAGGGAACAGTTCACAGACTGGGCCAGCCTGAGCTACCTATTGTGCCAGATAGCAAGGGAACCTGTGAGAGGTTTTGTGGCTGTCAGGTGTCCTGGATATACAGATCACCTGAGACTTTTATCCAATAGCCTCAAAACCATCTGGACCATCACCTGTCCCATAGGCACAGAAAGGACAGGTGCTGCAGGGACTTGCTGGGCTGCAACAGGATCCCTTTTCCTGGAACCTCCAGTCAATAATGATTCCAGATTTGAAAAGAGATTCAGTCACAGAAAAACTATGATGGATACAATGTGTTTATCATCTCAAGGGCCCTTTTCAGGTATGTACGTAAACATTTTTGTTTCTCATCCTGGTTTTCTTTGTTGGCCTCCCATTTTGCTAGGGAACAATGTATCGTTTTAATCCTCTCGTTGGTCCGAGTTCCTTTCCCTTCTTAACAGACTCGGATTCAGACTTGGCCAAATGGATTGCTTTGCTGATGAGGCGTGAGTCTGAACATGGGTGTTCTTTTGCAAAGCAGACATGTTTGCATCATCCTGGTGCTGGCCTCTCACAGGAAGGAGCAGAATGCTTCAAAAACCCCAGAGAGCTCAAGGACCTGAGGTTTCACGGACTTAAAAACTCAGAGGTCCTCACTCCAAGTCTCACTTTGACATTTGTGAAAATTGTGAGTTTATATTCCTTGGGAGATTTGTTACTCGTATAATTAAACCCTAAGATAATATCACTCCCTTCTGCCTTTGAACCTAAAACAAGACTCTGTGTGTGTGTGTGTGTGTGTGTGTGTATCCGTCCCTTGTAAGCCCTCTTGCTTTCACATTTGTATCCAAAACTATGAGATTTAATCTTTTTTTTTTTCAAACATCTCAGTCACTTTGAAACACATTTCTTTCCAACAAGGTACTATTGAAGGCTCAGTTTGCCAGTGGTGAAAATTTTAGCAATCACTGTGCTGTACCTGACTGGAGCTATCCTTGCTTCAGTCACAGTCAACCCTGGAGTCCTCAGATCAAGCTAGCTGTTCAGCAACTTACCCCATGCTAGGGCCTGTTTCCACTCCTAACTGATTCACGGTAGATTTCTCAGAAAACAGCCGGGGAGATCTGAGATTTGTATGCAGAGGTTTATTGAGCAAAAACAAAAGCAGCAAGAGTAGGCTGAGGGGGAAATTACAGTGCTGGTAAAAGGAGGGTGGGTGGAGCTGGCCAGCGTGAGCTAGTTATAGACATGTGAGGGAAGGGAGCTGTGGTGTTCTGTTATGCAGCGGTGTGACGCTGGGCTCTGACAATACATGCATGGTCCAAGAAAGAGAGAATACACCATTGCAACTGTTTTCACCACAAACAACTTGTAAAAGCTTAAGGAAATAGATATGATTATTTGACATAAAGCCATATTGAACTATATTGCATGGTGCTATAATCGATAGCTACCATTTGATATGTCCTTTTAAAAACATAAGTGAAAATAACTAAAAACTAATGGCCAGAAAAGTACAAACCATTCCAATGCTCATCAAATGATAAAACTGATAAAGGAGATACGGTGTCTTGGAATAATGGTAAACAAATCCTGCCATGAAGTTCGGCATCCACAACGATGCTTCAGTCAGTCATGGACCATGTGTGGAATGAGGCTCCCAGAAATGTAAGTGTGGTCTCACGTGATCCCACAGGAAACTCCAAAGCTGAAAAGATCAATTAAGGCATTGGGGTTAGAGCCACACAGGCCCTGCATAGGGCTACGCAGGAGAGCAAGCTTAAACAAATGTGTGGTATGCTCTACTCAGTCAGGAGAAATTACTAGACTTCTCTGATCCTAATTATCACAGGGTGTTAAGAAATGAATATCTCAGTGGTTGCTCAAAGGGAGTATCTTCAAGGAAGATTGAGTTCATAAAATGCAACATTAAAGCATGTGTGAAATCCCAGCCCTAGTCTTCCAAGCTGCAAATATCCGCATTTCACTGTGTGTATCAGATTATTCATTACCCTCAACCGCTCTAAATATAGATAATTCTAGCCTTTCCTTTTATATTTAAAAACCACTATGTCTGACCTATCTTGAGCTCTTCACTAATTCTTTCTCTGTGTGTAATCGATAGCCGTTTCATCTTGCAAACCGGGATTTATCTTCAGATCTCAGATTACAAATTACTTCCTTAAGAAACCTCCACAACTTCCTGGACTCAACAAAGTTATAAGTTCTTATTACATACCGAACCCATCTATAATTTGGTTAGTCACAATCATACTAAATTCCTCATAGAAGTTATATTTATCATCGTAGGCTTCTGCTATTGCAGGAAATTGTGAAAATAAGTTATGTCGCCCTGATTCACCGCTGTGTCTACAGAGCTCATCACAATGCCTGATGGGTAACAGTTGCAAAAACAACAGTTGCTGAGTTGAAAAGATGGATGGATGAAAGAACGAATGAGGAAAAACTCTACTTTTTTTGTTTTTGCTGAAAATTACCCAGGCTCACAAACAGCTGTTTGCAAGGGAGCTTGAACTGGTTCGTGAACTTGCCCCATTTAAAGAAAGGGCAGCGGCATCCAGGAGCCACTCGGTGAGGAAATGGTAAGGTTACCGTAATTCCGGAGTCTTGATCCTGGAGCTGGAAAAGACTAGAAAGCAGAATGAGCACTTCAATGGGGTGTAAAAGGTTTAAATGGGGGTAGAGAGGTCCTTCTGTACTAATGAGGAGTGTGGAGAGTAACGTATTCACCCTGAATACACTCTTCTATCTTATCTACATGTTACACATGGTGGCACCCAGTATTCAGAGCAGTGCTATTTGAGCCATTGGGACACTGGCTTCTAAGTATCCCTATCTATTTTGAGAAGACCAGAATTCGAGAAACGGACCTTCTTGTGAAGTTTTTGATGGAACAGCACCAGAAGAATGAAGGATCGGTTGTACTCTCTCTACTAACTTGGCTGAGATTTCTCTGAGCATTGACTTTTTACACAAATAGATTTGTAAAAGGATAACATTTGTTTCTTGTGTCCGTGTACAGATATTTGATTTATTTAGTGTGATTCCTTTTGATTCCTTGTTATAAATATTCTGCTTTGACATCAGATTGCTTGACTTTTGTCGTTATACCTTATCTCCTGGTCGTGGTCTGACTTATGAACTACGGAGTCACTGACAACTAGCTGAGACGCCTCAGTGTGCCCATCTTTAAACAGAGCATAACAGAAGGAACACCTCAGAGCCACTGTAAGGGAGAGAGCAAGAAATCCATATGCTATATGGTAAATTATTGCCTCCGTGATTGGCTGTGAGAGTAATAGATAGGCCATGATAAGAAACAACTTTATTAGGATTTATTAATGTGACTGTAGACTTCTCGTTGTCAATATTTTATTTGAGACAGGTAAAAAAAAAAAAGTCATTATAATCTGAACTCTTACCATAGGAAATAAATGAGCTTTGGAAGTAAGTGCCTGGTGTTAGCATTTACTTCGTGGCTGCCTTCTGGCTGTTTGATGTTCTTGGAGGTCAGGCCTGAAATTTGGAAGGGTTTGCAGCTGTTATAAAGCCAGATTGTTATCACTTGTGACACACAATGGCTCCTTTCTACCCCGTGCATCGAGAGCCGGGGAGACAGCAGGCTAACTTTCCCAGGTCTGACTACATAATTAGACTACTGGGATTCAGGAAATCACACCCCAAAGTAGAGGTTAAGAGCAGTCAGTCTAAGAAGTTTCTCTCTGACCTTCTGCCTTGTATTACATACTCCTCATTCCTCCCTGCAGCAAACCACAGGAAGTCACGTTCTCTGAAGCAGGTGGTATTATCCAGAACCCCTTCCCCTGAAGACGAGCCATAAAGCACTACCTTAGCTCTGTAGGTTTTCTCTGGAAGGGTTAGCCATGAAGAAATTAGTGCCTACATTCCAGAAAGGTCTCACCCTGTTGGCTTAAGAAAGAAATACAAAAACTAAAGCTCCAAGAAATGTCTAAATCTTCACGCCATCCTGGGTTATTCCCACGCAGTCTGTTCCATGAGATCATAGATCTGTTGTTTTTTCGAATCCTCCACAGATCTCCATGCTTGGCCGAGCCCAAACATAACATTCCAGTGCTCATCCTGGTCCTCAGACCTTCATTACAAAGGTTGTCAGGCTGTGTAAGGTGATCAGCTAATAGACATGAAACGTGTTTCCTTGTTAGTCGATCTCTGGCTCTAAGAGCATCAGCCCATACACTTTTTGATTGGCTAAAGGGTACCAAAGATCAACCCCTTCCATCCCCTATAATACCTGCTTTTGTTTCATTTTGTGGCTGTTGATGTTTTGTGTTGTTTGTTTGTCTGTTTAAGATATTTGACTCGTCTATGGGGCAATACACACAAACACATACACACACACACACACACACACATGCAAACACGCCCACACACAAACACAGACACACAGATACACAAACACACAGACACATACACGCACAAACACACACACAAATACATACACACACTCACACACACACATGCAAACATGCATGCACACAAACACAGACACACAGATATACGCACACACGCATACACACACGCATACACACACACTCACACACACAAACACACACACACACACACACACACACACACACACACACACACACACACACAGGCACAAACACACACACACACACACACACAAACACACACATATACAAACACACACAAACACACACACACAAACACACAAACACACTGCTGCAATCTCTGTCATCACTCTGCTCTGGTATGAATTCAGAGTTGGAAAGCTGCTTTTTAGTACAGGGACTCTGTCATCTCTTTCATCCATTGACTGCCGATTGTTAATACTACTACTTAACAAAGTAGGTACACAGCAGTGCAGCTGCTTGGCTAGATATAAAAATGCTAATAGCCAAAGGCTGAAACAGGTAAAAGAAAGCTAAGTACAGGAGTGCACATTGGCAACCCCAGAATTCTGGAGGCAGAGGCAGAAGGATTGAGAGTTCAAGTCCAGCCTGGCTGCAGAGGGAGACAGTGCCAGTTTCCTCCCTGCTGTCAAAAAAGGCTGAGAGACTTATTGTGAATGCCGAGTATTTATTCAGCTTTTAATGCCTCCCCCCACCCCGGGGAGGAACTTCATGAAGCTCCCCAACCTTCCTTGTCTGGCCATATAGGACGTTGTCTCAGGATACACTAAACCTATGGTTTTTGTGTGACTTGAATTTGTGTGTTTGGAGCTTGGTACTCATGGTTATTTTATGAGACTAATTGTTCAGTAATGTTTAAAAGTTAGGGTAGGGTTAAGACAGCATCTTGAAGGGCTGGGCTCCAGTGAAATATGGTTAGACCAACAAAGGACTTAAGTAATTCTCTTGGGGTCCAGAGTTAATTCTCAAATGAGTTTTCATAATAGAGTAAGCTTGGCCCCTCCACCCACTGTGGTTTTCTGTCTCACCATGGGAGCTGTCTGCATACAAGCTCCTGCCATGAGTCTACCGTGGTGAGATGCTGCCACAACTGCCTTCGTTGGCTGTGACACTCGCTGTCTAGATTGCCCATCTCCAAACCTGAGACCTAAATAAACCCTACGTTTATAAGTTACTTTGCCTCTAGTATGGAATCACAGTGACTAATAGAAAATGATCTAGTAAATGTGATAACGTGTAGAAAAGCCAAGTTTCAAATGTAAGTCCAACAGATGATAAACATCCATCAACATAACAAGATTCCTCATAACCAGTGTATCACACAGTCCTACAGTGGTGATGTTTCAGACCAATTGGCATTGGATAACATTGTTATTGAGGTTTGAGAGTGGATAACATTGTGACGTCTTGCAAAGGGAATGTTAACAAAGGACAGAGCCTGGAGCTTGATGGCAGTGATGGCAATCCGGATCAGATGTAGGTGACACTGGTGAACTGTCCTCAAAGCTATTGTGATAACGACATGCCACAGAGTCACGTGCTTGCTCCATTTCAGACATTGTATCAGATCATGTTCATCTTTTCCAAATGCCCCTGGTTTCCCATTTAGCTCCAACTGAAATCCAGGTGCCCTTTCCCGCAATTGCACTGGCTGCTCAGTAAGGAACCACTCTCTTCATATGACTCATTTCATTCCATCAGGACTGGCTCTTGTTAAAAGTGTGAAACCCACCAGGGCTGCAGCTCAGAGCCTCCATATCGGCATCTGTAAGGCCTAGAATCTCTTTTCATAGGCAGTCCGATGGCTTGATCTATTAATTCTAGTTTGAATTCAAATATAATCTCAAAGCGTTACATTTGTGGCCGAGCTATGTGAACCAGCAGCTTCCGTTCCTCCTATGCATTTACTGGTTCTTCTTTTTCTCTGTAGAGTTTGTGTCTACCTACCATCCAATTAGCTATCGAGGTCATCGTCAGCAAGGAACATGTAAGAGACAGTTAGTTACAGCTGAAACGCATCAAGGGACAAATGACAGGGAGAAGCAATGTGCTGTCGTGGATAGAGTCCTTGAATGGGAAAGAAAAAGACACTGGAAAGAAGCAAGTTGATCTAAACAAACCAGCAAACCTTCTGTGTTAGTCAGTATCTCAATGTAAGACATTAACAATGGGATAACAGGGTATAACGGAATTTTTATGCACTAATTTTCGAATTTTTGTAGAGAAATAAAATAACATTGAAGTTTACTTTTAAAATACTCGTTTGCAAGGGAGCGTCTTTATCCCTCCCTCCAAGGTTATAGAACAAGGGCGTGAGAACCAGAGAGGGGAAGGGAGTGCTGTGACCTGCTGTGTCCCAGATGCGGCATGACCTTGCATTCATGATCTTTCTGTCCCTGTGGTTACCTGCACATCATCTGTCCGTCACCATTTTACCGTGCATGGGAAGGAGTCTAGGAGATCCCATCTCTGCATGAGCCTCTATTGACAGTTAGTGGCCGCTGGGGAAGAGGGTGTTATTTCCTAAACATATGTTGGTGTGTCTTCTCTTTCATGTTCATCCATTCTTAAATTTCCTATGTCCATATGAAATCTGTTCCCCTAGGTCTCGGGGATTGTCTTACTATCAGTCTTACCACACTTCCTGTTATGCCACAAACATTTTATTAAATACCGGACTGAATTGACGGTGTCGTTCATATCTCCCAAGAACCTGATGACACTTCCAAGATGTCCAGTCAACTTGACTAGGTTCTAGAAAGAAAAGAAATGAGCTGTCTGTCGGAGGGAAAGTTCAAAACATTTGCCCTATGTGTATGAGTTCCCCAATGTAATCCACAGTATGAAAAGGAAGGAAGGAAGGAAGGAAGGAAGGAAGGAAGGAAGGAAAGAAGGAAGGAAGGAAGGACGGAAGAAGGAACGAATGAACCAACAAACAAAATATGACCAGGCTCAAAAACATAATAGAAACTCAGTTCAGTCCAGAGACTATGGGGGGCAGATCTTGGGTTGAAACCACCATGGTGGTATGACATTTAAATCACTAGAAGAATGCTACTACTGTTAATAGGAGTGGGAAGTGGACATTCCCTCACCACCTGACATATCTTTACATGGCCTTTGGTTGTCACAGTTAGCATGTCACATTTAAAAGTAAAAAAAAAATCAAACTGTTGGTGCAATTAGATTTTTTTTGTGATGAATTGTTTATAAAATTTCTAACACACACACACACACACACACACACACACACACACACACACACACACACACACACACACCTAAAGCAAGAAAGAACAGAGGCTGGATAAAGAGCTTGTACGACTCATACAGAAGACTTGAGTTTAGTTCTCGATCACCTTGTGTGGCTGTCTGTAACTCTAGCTCAAGGGAATCCAGCGCCCTCTTCTGGAATCTTCAGGCACCTACACTCACATTCCAATGGCTACACGTGGCCATACATACGTACATAATTAAAACATAAAAGAAATCTTTACAAAAAGACAGAGAGCACTGTGGCAGCTTCGTTGATGCTTTCTCATCTGACAGAGTGTCACTGGTAGTTTTCCTCTTTTCTGTGCCTCCTGTACAAAACTTTGGTAATGATAAATAACCATAATCCCTTCTGAAAGTGCATTGAGGTCTCTGCCTTCCACATTAGTCTTAGGGTTATAACACGATAATTAGGACTATGACTTAATATCTATTGGTGACTAGCATGCATACATTCTAGAGAATAAACGGAAGGTGTTACCTTGGAGCAAAGTACATTTTTTATGATCAAGAGGTCATCATTAGCATAATGTTTATTTTATGCATCTGTAGGCTTTAAATCACCTGAATTGTGGTTTATAGATATTAACCTATTGATCTTTGCTGCTCTGCCATCCGCTACAGGTTTCTGATGAGCATGACTACTTCCTTTTGTTGCAGGTGAAGGACACAGTAATAAAACAAGGCTCTGGCTCTCTGAACTCTGGTCGTGTTTGTAGAACTCAGAATTCAAGGTTACCTAACCACGTAAACTGCTCCCATCTTCCCGAGTAGTTTAGACTCCAGCTCAGACACAAATTCCAGGCTCATGATGCACTCTCCTTTAAATCAAGCCACGGAGAAGTTACCTACCACCAGCCAGCATGCATAGTGTCACCCCTCACTATGACTCGTGACTTCTGTATCATTTACAAGCTGTCCAACAGCACGCTGGGCTTGAATTTGTTTGGCTTCTTGGGAACTTAGCACCATTTTTCGTCTCCTCTAGTTCCTCTTTCCGCTTACCAGCGGCCATTGATTCAGCAAGTTTTTTCTGAATTTCTTCTTTTCGTTCTTTGTGTGCCTCATTAGAGGAATTACCAATCCCGTCTCCTTTGTGCAGTGAGGATCAGTTCCTGCAAGACCAAAATAACATACTCAACAAAATCTGTAGAAGAATGGGCTTAGAAAAGTCTAAGAATTCTATTATTTTCCTTAAACTTATTTTTATTTAAAAAAAAAAACCCTCAGCCTGTGTGGATTTTCTGATAGGAAGCTTTATTTGATCCATTATTCCTTTAATTTATTTTGCTAAAGTAAACCTGGCCCGATCCTGAAGCCCAATACTGGCATTTGAGTTGTATTTAATGAAAATCTGAGACACAAAAGCACTTCAATTATTCATGTTTTCTGATATGTGCTGAAAAATGGGCGCACATGTGTGTGTTCCTTTGATTAGGGTTCAAATTAGCAGGGAGCTTTTAAAAACATGGCTCTTAATAGCTTCAGCAAATGTCCTTTTACCAGCTTATCTTGAGCAAAACAGACTTTTAAATCAAACTTCTATTTCATCTACTTCTTTCTTTATTGCCAAAATGAGCAAAGTCATTTTGTACGGAAACGTAAATCCTTATCAAAATCGGGAAGTAATGACTATGACAATAAAGCCATTTGTGAGAAGCCTTGTATGTTATTATATTGCACTGACATAACTGTGGAAGTGCATTTGCCAGGGGGCATCCCGCAGACTTCTTAAGCTGTGAGCCCAGACATAAGTCAACGTGCGTGCAAACAAGGACCAGACAGGCTGTCCAATGGGACTCGTTGAAGTTTGCTATGCAAAGGTTCTTCAGAGTTGGGCGCCAGCAGCCCTTCCTTTACCACAGCATCCCAGAGGACACTCAGGGACAGGTCACACAGATCTATGTTCCCTTCTATGTGGTCATTTACCCTGCCCGTGCCTTTGAAAGTAAAACACTGCCAAGGCAGCATTTGAGGTTGGGTTGACAAATTGCTTTTCTCAATGGAGTAAAAGACTGGCCATCTGCCATAAAATAGATGAACCACGGCTGGCTTCCATAGTAATCAATCCTGATTGCAGAATGGCTGGGGCACTTCTGGATTGATCGTGGGGTCCTGCTGTGACAAACAATACTGACCAATTCAGTCATGTTGACAACACACAATTCCTCATGTTGAGATACAGACTAGAGACTCCATGACTCTTGTCATCGCAGGGACCCATTTCAATGCGCCCAAGACCAAGTCAGTGGTTTTTAGAAAAGACGGGAGATCAAGTGAGTTTGTAAACCGGAAGCCGGAAGTAGAGACCTGCTACCGGTATCCGTCCTGATCTCTGCCCACATTAGAGTCATAAAATGGTACCTGACCTTTACAGCACTACTGACGCTCACCCGGGCCTTCTGTACCTGTGCGTGTGCATCCAGTGGAAACTGACCCTCCCTGCCCCTGCTGGGCGAGCTACAGAAGGACTCTATGGTTTCTCTCTGCTTCCCAGATTTAACTGAGTCTGGACACCCGATAGCGATACAGGGAGTCTACAGGTGCCGCAGTGCTTCAGTGTTACTGAGCTAAGTCAACGAATGCCTCTTTTAGAGGTAGGATTGGAAATCTAGGAAACTGAGTGAGTTAGCTCTGCAAATCTGAGGCTGAATATTCTATTTTCACGGGTAGTTTAAGGACAGAGCCCTCAAAATGAGCATCAGAACACAAAGAGCCGAAATGGCTAAGACATTGAGCACTCTTGGCTAGATTTTGCCCATTGTCATGTTTTTGAATGAACCCTTTCCACCAGCACGCATGCTTGAATGCCTGGTCCCCAGGTGGTGGCACAAAATAGGAATCTCCTTGCTGTGGGGACCCACCTGGCACACACAGGATGTTGGGGCAGGACTAGAGGGTTACAACCCTCCTCCATTCTTGCGTGAACTCTCTGCTTCCTGATAAATATATTACAAGCAGGTACAGCAAGCTCCCACTGGAAGATTCTCAAAAATGGAATCTCCAGACCCTGTTTCCCCACCACGAGGAAATGTGTCATCTCTCACTACTAACTCAAAGTTAATGCTTCTCAGTTAAGCTGCTTTTTGTCAAGTCCTTTATCACAGCAATGAGAAAAAATGACTAATGCATCTGCCCTTGTTATCTCAGTACTGTTATACCTGTTTAACTGATAGAATCTTTAAATTTGGTAACTCCAACATGTGGGTGTAAAAATAAAAAGAGCTAAAGCTTACTTCTACCCTACTCCTCTCACCTAACGAATAGAGCTGAGAAACTATGGCAGGAGGAGGAAAAGGGAGCAAGGATGACCCTGCCCTCAACACCGAGAAACACTTCTCTCCTGAGGTCTGAGCTCGGTTTCCTCAGGTCTCATGGATGACCAGGCACTGTCCCTGGACCACCGTCATTTCCCACCACAAGTCTCCAGCTGAATAGATCGGACAGAATCTACCTATTAAAACGCTTAAAGCAAAAGGAACATCTGTCAACATTTCCTTCTATGTTGGATCATTGACACAGGAGATTTGACCTTACTCCATGATATGTTTTTCTCAATAGGAAACACATAAATAACTACAGACTGTAAGCAAAAAAAATCAAATTTGAGTTTTTTTACTAATGTCTTCCTTTTCAACTTATAATAAGGATGTAAGATTAAATCATGTATGATTTATTTATTAAAACAGATTGGGCTGTGGATATTGTTCTATCTGTAAATTGCTTACATTGCAAGCAGGAAGATATGACTTTCGGCCCTAGAATCCACACATAAAACGCAAGCATGGACGCCCAGACCTGGTGATAGGTCCCAGTCCAACAAGAAACCCTATCTTACAGAGGAAGGAGAGAAAGAAAGAAGAAGGAAAGAAGGAGGGAGAGAAGGAGGAAGGGAAAGGAAAGGAGAAATATGGACCACAGCTGAGGAATGACACATGATTTCTCTAGCCACTATATATACATAGACACAAACATGTGGTCTTATACATGCTGAAACACATACACACACATGCCTGTATGAACACACACACACACACACACACACACACACACACACACACACAAGGAGCTAAAGAGAAAGAGAAAATGGCGACCATGAATTTTGCAAATAACTGTACCTATCTTTACATTTAGACTTACACTTGTGAGATTTTCAAGCCTCTTGAGACAATTTTGTCACTGATGCCTTTATCCATTGCAATGTTTTAATGTATTTGACTTTCATTTGTGGAGAGGAGAGCTGGTCCTTTCCCTTCACCAAGGCAGCGAGTTAAGCTGTTATTCTAAGGGTGATACATAGGCAAGTCTACCCCTGACCTTCTCCTCATAGCCCTGAATAAACCAGAATGGATAAATAAGACACGGATTACTCAGCCTGATTTCTGAAGAAAAAAAATGTGTAGAACAAATATCCAAAGAGAAATTTTTTAAAATCTGTATTATTTTATCATTTTAGTGTTCTGTGGCCCTAGATTTTATCGTCTTAAGCTTTTGTTTAAAGGTTAGAGTTTTGCTATGTTCAGGAATTCGAAGGTCAGCTCTTCAAAGCTCTAACCCTACAGGTGCAGTTCGCACCAGAAACCGTTCCCATGTGGGGCAGATGCTCATCAACACGTGCTGGTTGCATAGTCCTCAAGTAAACAACACAATCGTGCCTCTCTTCCAGAGAGCTGGCCACTGTTTTGTTCGGTGGCCGTTAACTATTTAAGCAGATCTAGGATCCTGGAGCAGCAATTTAGAAGGAAGCGCAGAAATAGTCCCTCTGTGTTTTCAATTATGTTCACAGTGCTCCATCTCCCTTCTCCTTAAAATTGTTTCTTTTTGTTTTTAAAGGAGGTAGGAAGAAAAGGTTATTTATTTCGAAACATATAAAGACTCTTTTATTCTCTTCGATACCTTTCCCAAGTTCTGTGTCATTACAGACAAATTGTTGAAAAGAATTTCAGATAATCTTGTCTCGATTGCCTGAAACTCATGTGGCTGTATTATACTCTTAGAATAATGCCCTTACTCTAATGGAATTTCAAATATATTAACAGACATTGACCATTCTTCATGTTAAATAACCTGACTCTATATATTGAACTCTTTTAAATAAAATATATACATTTAAATGCATATCCATTTATACATCACATGATTCTTTGCATTTCTATAATACGTTTTTTTAAAGAAGTAATGAAGCCATTTTGCATTGCTCTGAGTTACAGAGGTTTAGCCACAAATGAAATTTTTTTAAAGGCCACATTGTTAATGTTATATAGCTATATAAATTATAGGTAGAATATATTTCTGATATCATGACAAGCATGACATTCTCTGTTTCTTAGAATTTTAATTCTTTTTGCGAAGGTGTTGAAAGATGCATGCAGGACATATTAAAATGATATAAACCTGCTTAGTAATTGTAAGTCAAGAGATATCAAGAGACGAGGCTTTTCAGCGGTGGGCATAGATGGGGCCAAATGCAAGAACTCTCCAACACTTTAATAGGTCTGACATATTAGGTTTCCCGTTGTTTGAGAGAAGGCTCCAGAAACCTAAAGAAAGGAGACTTTAGCAAGTAGAAACAGGGGTGGTCTCCTTGGAGAAGAATGGAAACTCTCATTGAAGGTGGTTGAGCAGGAAGACAGTGAAGGGTAAGAACTTAAGGGTGCTTCCTCTAAACTAACTTGTACCAAAGAAGGCGGCTAATCTTCACTCAAGTTAAGAACGTCACAGAGGGAGTTGTGGTGAGAAACTGGACTTGTACCACTCTGTGCAGGAGAGAGATTGTAAACTTGCATTCAGAGCTCATTAGTTCAGTAAGAATCTCCCAAATGGGAAATTTCTGAAGAATCCATAAAGTTTCTCCATGGTTAATATTGGCACATATGCAGTGAATATGTCCTTCAGTTTATAGTGGTCTGGGACAGACCTGGAGAATGCCGAGTCAGGAAGCCCAAAGAGATAGGGAATGGCACAGTAGGGAAAGAGGGGACCATACGCCACATCGTTTCCATATCACAGTTTACTCCCTTGAATCTGACCAAGACTGATGGCTTAGCAGGCAAACCAAGTTACACCCTTTCTGAAATGAGATTATATTATTTGAAGAGGATAACCTTACATAGACACTTGAACAAACAGAGAGAGGACACGTTCACTCTGAAGGAAGCTTATTCCAGGTACAAGACCCAACAAAAGCCAAGTACTGAGGATTCACTCTGGCTGGAAGCAGGAGATGTGGATACAAGGCATAGTCAGGGACATCTCAGGTCAAGTAGAGTCATACAACCAAGGGAGCGCTTTATATTCCGTTTCGTGGAGAAGGCCAGTCCTTGAATGTCTCTAAGCAGCAGAATAGCATGATCTGATGTACATTCCTGGAGGCTCACTTTCAGGGTTTGTTTACTAATTACTGAGCACGGTTTCAGGGCAGACAGGGCAGGCAGCACTGCCCAGTTGCCATGGCTGGCTACACTGCGCCATTGTCTAAAACAGGCCAGCTTCTCCCGTTTAACACTTTACCTTCGTGGCCCCTGACAGCACTTGAGTTTGCAACCCAAGCTTGCACAATTGCTGCTTTTCACCACACAATGGGACAGCACTTTGGAAGCATAAACCCAAGCTGCTCCATTCATTTTTCCCCCTCTTGATGCACAGGGTCTCCCCAGACTTTACCAGACTCACATATTCAGAATCATAAAGCCATTCTATGACTTCTGAGTCTTCTGGGAGATTCTTTGTGCCATTCAAAATAGTTTACACCCCAGAAACAAGAAGCCTCAGAAATCTTGAGTTTGTTGCCAATTAGAAACCACATTGGTTCTAGAAATATTCATAATTTGTCTTGAAGAGGAGCCAGGCAGTATTGGAACAGGCTTCATGCTTAGACGAGGTCATTCCCCAGGGAGTGAGGAGCCCAGCCACATACATCATGAAATGGACTCCCTGACTCCAAAAGTTATTGTTACAGAAATAAAAATCCAATCCGTTGAAAATCCACTTCCAAGACAGCCTTGAAGAGGGAAAGCGATCTCCAAGGAGAAGCCTAAGTATGTTTAGAAGTGGAAAGAAAATAGTGCCCATTTGTTCTGGTAATGGCATGTGTGAGGGCTAAATTAGGTAGGAGGAAAATGACCTTCCATTTCTTCTTCTTACCGTATCTCTGGCTTTTCACTGCCTCCTTGAGTTCAACGTGGCAGAAGAGCTCAAAGTTATTACTGCCAAACACAGGATCTGCTAGACACCCGATTTAACACTTCGCAGAGGATCCAAGTCATATTGGAAATGTTTAGTTTACTGTCTTGTAAAAACCCCAGTTCCTGTTCAGTAATACCCTAAAATTATTTCAAGTGATCTATAAAGTCCCCCATACACACAAACGTATCTCTCGCTCTCTCAGCCTACTCTGCGTGTGGGTTGTATTTATTAACCATGTACTATGTAGCAAGTACTGTAGGCTCTAGGGGATTAGGCTCTGGGGTATCTGGAGACTGATAAATACTGTTCTGCTCTTGGTGGGTGCTTGTTCTGGTAAATGGAAGGAATCATAAAAGTTATGAGTCAATGTAGCCCATTCAGTTACTAATAATGCAAAAACTTGTTCCTGAAGGGAAGAAATTGCACACAGGACCTAGCATTGCAGGTTTTCCTTGTGGCTTTATCTTTTATTCACATCAGAATCCTAGGGGTAAAAAATCACGTCACATGTCAATAAGTCCATACAGGAAAGGGAAGATTGCACAAGCCTTTCAGCGACATCTTGGAGACCTCAGACGTCAGTCTACTGCAATGGCAGTCCACGGAGCCCATTCAGTAGAAACAGTGCTTATTAAATTGCTTACTTTATGCCCTGGTCTGAGTACTCCCTGTCTACGACTGTCAGCCTAAGATCCTAAGATCGCTGTGCGTCCATGTGGAAGTGTGCAGCTTCTGGTAAACCCACAGTGATTAAAAGATTACCTCTGCTTCCAGTTTGCAATGTCTCCATCTTTCATGTCTGGAGGAGATGTGGTCTACTGCTAATGCCTAAAATTTGGAAGTCATTCTGCAGTCTTCCGTTTCCCTTGCCTTCTCTTCACAGATCCTAGCTGTCTTCTACCTATGCGTTTAGGGCGTTTAGATTTGCCTTGTTTGAAACAGGACATGGTATTTCCTGTACTGACCTTGAACTCTGTGTCTAAGGATGACCTAGAAATTCTGACCCTTGTATCTCTTCCTCTCAAGGTGATGGGGTTTATCCCGAAGCCATATGCAAACCCTTCTGAAGGCTCCATGTGATGCAGAAGCAAAGTGAGAATGCAAGCCTGTGCTCGGAGTCGCCTGGCTTTCTCACCTGTCTGACATGCTTCTTACCGCCCTCTTCCTCACACTCAGCCCCGTGATTCTTTTTGTTCCTAGCGAGTCAGTTGCCCATATCACGACGTCGCATGTGATGCTTCTGCTTCCAACTTTTTCTACGTCCTCTGTCTTCTGCTTAAATCTTGGACGTTACACAGCTGTGGAACTCTCGGGTCCTCTACCAATTTACAGCATAGAACCTGATTCTCGTCCTTCCCATTACAGATCACTACAAAATAGGGTCTTACAGGCGCATCGGTAAATAATTATAACTTAGATTACTTGCCTCTCTCATCAGACTCTTTCCTGCACACTGTGGGGCCTGTTTTGCCTATTGTAGGTCAGCAATCCAGGTGCTCTGTGGGTGTTTGTTGAAGAAATGAAATCTGATTTTCTAATTCTAAGTTATTTTACTTTTTTATCTAAAATGTCTTTCCATTTATCATGTTCACTAGGTGTAAAAAAATGTAAAAGAGTCCATGCCTTACCCACCCTTTGTACTGCAAACCCCTAAGAGAACTCAAACCAAGACACTGGCAAATGGTACCAATTTTGAAATTCCTGCTAACCACTAAATTTCTTCTCTTCTTAGTATTAGCAATTTCCAGATATACCAAAGAACCCTTTAACGTATGTGCCCATTTATCACTGTTTCACTACTGAGGTTAATCATATATTTAATTCTGGTTCCTCATAGTCGTGTCTTAAAAATATAAATAAATAAGAGGTTCCCTCAGTTTCTTTTGGATACATAGACCGGTGCATTTTCACTGCAATGCAGTGCATAGAAACACTCAGCTTACCTCACCCAGCCTTTTAACCAAAGTGTTTCTTCAAAGGCTGTCCTTGCAATCTTTGCTGAATCTCAAGCTTTAGTCGTAGAAGAAAGTCCCGAGAATCTTTTCAGAAATCCTGTTTGGATGCTACTCCCCAGCCTAATTTTGTAGACCAAGACATTTGGACAGTTCTGGTATCTGGGGATAAGCCTTTGAGGATTTCTATCTGAATCAAACCCAAACTCCAACCCCAATTAAAATACCTCGAGCTTTTTAACTCCTCGACTATGGTAGATATTGGTACAGTGGAGCTCAATCCCTATCTGGAAGCAGCCTCTCATCTGTGTTCCTGCTGTTTGCTTATGTTTCCCTTTCAGGTTTTCTCTGCTTTGCAAAGGATACATGTGTTGCTTTGCAGACATCTCTGGAATTGCATAAAGAAAGCAAAATCACGGCCGCCAAAGCACACAGATGTGGTGACGGAAGTTTCTGAGGCTTTCTGCTTTGTGTATTTTGCCCTCTGATGGCTAAGGATGGTGGGGAAAAAAAAGACCTGTCATATAGTGCTTCATATTATATGTTTTAGAGAAAAGAATAATCCATGCACATGTGCGCACACACACATAGGTAAATATGTATGTTTTAATTGGCAGACACATTGAATATTGGCGTTTAAGTTCAAAGTCTCCTATGTAGGAAGCACGGTTGCCAAGACTCTTGCAAAATCTGTGTGTTTGTGCCACCGAGCATATACATAAATGGATGCTTGGAACTTCCTATCTGCAAAAATATCCCCTAAATTCTTTGAAATCTCATCAAAGGAAATCAGCGAGTACACATGCTCTCTGTCCCTCCTGTGAAAACCACTGTCTATGCATGGATATCCACGCTTTGATCCTGCTGCCTTCCGTCCTTCTGAGAAGACCAGGCTGCATCCGGCATACCTGTAGTTGGTGGGTCTGTTCTTCCCTCATTACTATTTCCCTCAGAGTTCTGGAGTCTCCTGTGAAGTCAAATCAAAAGTGACAACGTGAAAACCAAGGGGCTTCCAAGTACAAATTGTATGTGATCTTCTGGCCATAACGGAATAGTGTCATTGTCCTATAAAATTAGGATATCTATGCTCTTCCACTCCAGAGAATTAGCAATGTGGATTCTAGTCAGTAGCTAATGGGAATTCAGAAGGATTTGGAAACATTTCCCAGAAATACGGGAAGCACAGAGCATCTAGATCTCCATATAAATACTTGCATTAAATCATAAACTTCTTATTTATTAAATTGAACGATTATTTACTGGGCATCTGTCCTAAATGCTGGGCACGAGGCATTAAAGAGAAGCAAAATTTCTTTTTCTTATGGAGCTCACATTCCGCCTGGGAAGAAGATGTTTAAGAGACAGACAGCCAGGCAGAATACAGATGAGGTCAAAGAGAGAAGCTTTGCAAAGAGAATCAGGGGAACACAGCTGGTCAGGGAGGGGAGCTTAGGTGATTGGTGGAATCCAAAGATTGTGGTCACGGAAGCCTTTATTACATGAAAGATATTTTAGAAGAAACACTGAAAACTCAGTGCAGGCTTCATTTCATGGGAAGGGCATGTTAGACAAAGGGAAGAGGAAAATTGAGGGCTCAAGAAAATGGCTTCCTTTATACCCAGATGCCTAAGGAGGCCAGAAGGCCCAACTTGAGAGAAAACAGAGGTTGTTAGACATTATATAAGAGATATAAGGTAGGAAGTTTTAGTAAGGCCTGTAGGCCCAAGAAGGCTAGAGTCATATGGGAGATATATAGATATATAGATATAGAGATAGAGATAGAGATAGAAATAGAGATAGAGATAGAGATAGAGATAGATAGATAACAAGTCTTTGTCAGGCTTCTTAACGTTGCTAAACTGTGGTTTGAAGTTGATCTGTCTCCTACAGGCCCATGTTTAAATTCCCCATGCCCCATCTGTGGTACTATTTAGAATGCTGTGGAACATTTAGCTTGTAGAAGTGGGTCACAAGATGTGGGCTTTGGAGTTTATAGCCTCTCTCATTGCCAGTAGCTCTTTTGGCTTGTGGTTTGCATCCACTGAAGTAGATCCTCTGCCTGTGCTCCCACCCCCAGGAAAACCCTCCAAGCTGTGAGCTACACTAAGCCTTTCCTTCCTTTGATTGTCTCTGTAAGGTACTTTGAGTACTGGGATGACAGGGAAACTAATACCCACAACAAATTTCCACAAAGAGATTTAAAACAAAGTTCTTTCTGATGTGCAGAGTAAAAAAAAATGAACACACACTAAAAATAAAGCCCCGGTACAATGTACAATGCCTACAGTCCCACCTACTTAGAAGGTCAAGGCAGGAAAATCTTTGAACTCAGGAATATAGAGCCAACCTGGGCCACATAGTATCAAGATCCTAACTCAGAAAGGACAAGAGAATAAAACAACAACAAAAGAGTGAATGAACGAGTGAATGAATGAACGAGTAAATCAATCGATCAATCAATCGAATAAAAGATAAACTAACGTACAACTCAGTGTGCATGTGTTCCCTGTTCTCGGTGTGCTTCCTTTTGTCTTCATGATTCAGAGCCAGGATACACTGTGTCTATCACTCACATTTGCAGGTCAAGAATTGTTTCCAATGAAATATCAATTTTACGATAAACAGATCCCAGAGCTAGACAAAATAACCCTGACTTGCCAAGTTTTTAAACATTATAAATGTTTGGGATAATATTTTAAAGCAATGGGTGTTTGTTTGCCTTTTGCTGATGTAAAGCATAGAACTGTTCCAGGATTCCTTGGACGCTCTTTCCACAGGAGAAGTCGCCACACTGACTTCTGGAGTACCAGCAAGTGCTCTCTGTACACGCACTTGTCTTTTGGGTTCGGAGTTTGGATCAGTCACTACGATCTCTTTAGAAATGACTTGCAGGAACTACAATTTGTCAACAGGTTTCTTTTTTTTTTTTTTTTAACTAAGGTCCCATATAGAACCCAAATGACTCATTAAGTAGGTAGGTCTCTATTGCGAAACAATGTTACTGAATTAAGAACTTAGAGTGTTTTGCAAAGGCAAACAGAATCCAAATCTTATTGTTAGCCCTTTGCAGTGAAACGTAGGAGAGTAGTGGCGGAAGAGATAAGGATTCAATTCAAAATGCCCGTGTCCAGTCATTTTCACTAATGACGCCATTCTTGACGCACCATCCATTTTGCCGTTGCTCCATATACCATGAGGAATTCACACCACCTCCCAGCCAGCTCCTTTTAGATTCCCTTACATCTTTCAAATCCTCCTTAATGTGAACCTCTTTGGGCACTGAACCTGAACGTCTTCCAGAGGCATATTGATCTAAGCATGTCAACGTGTTGTTTGTGCTGCTGGCCTGTCTGTTGCAGTTAGTCTAATGGGTCTATTGCAACCCTCCTTTCTGTGTACGGCGGTGCGCCTATGTTTTGTACTGAACACACCAGAGATGTGGATACAAAGGAGGGATCTGAGAAACAATTCAGCTTGAGCGATTGCTAGGGAATTCTTTACTATGTTTTCCAGAAATGAGAACGTATAGGAATCAGAAGCAGGGTGAGGAGCCATCTGAGGTCTAAGGATAGACTAGTTTTTGTCTGGTGAAGGGAAAGAAATAGAAAGAACAGTTGGTTTTTTTCTTCAAGCAAAACTTGTTGATTGCTAAGAACTATGCCTTGCAAAGCAGCCAACAAGTATATCCATGAGTGCAAGAATATGGGATTTCCCAGGAAATAATTAACTTTATGAAATAAAATAGCAGAATCAGGACACTGGCAGACTAAACCTCAGATCACAGGGCTGATTGGAAGGAACTCCATACAAAACTTGCTCTATACTAAATAGAAGGGGACACGTTTAAAAACCCCAATGTACTTAATCATTCATTACCTAGGACTTTCCTGATACTGTGGCCTGAACATAGATAGGTACATGTACCACCTATGTGTTTGGTGCCCACAGGTCTGAGAAGTGTCACATGCCCTGAAGCTATAGTTTCCGATGGTTATGAGCTGCCATGCTGGGAATCAAAGCTGGTCCTCTACAAGAACAGTAGTGCTGTTAACTCTTGACCCGTCTCCCCAGCCCCCACTGTGCCTCCATATGACATAGGAGACCATTGTCAAAAGGTGACAATTTGAAAGAATCCTAATGTATCCGGGCAGTGTATTAGTCAGTATACTTTTTCAAACTTTCTGAGGTTTTTCTTGTCATTGTGTTTGTGAGAAAATGACAGTTATTAATTGGTTTTAAGTTGAGCCAGTCCTTATTATAATTCAAACACATTTCCCACTTCTGGGTCCCCTATCTCTATAATCATTTATCTTATAGGGAATTTTACTGTAAGCGTATATTTACAAGAAGCAATTTGTCATCTTGGGGTTAAGTGTAGAAACTTCAATAATTTCTGGATAAATATGTCAAAATAACTAAGATTCGGGCAATAAAAGAGAGTGGGGAGCCTCTAGTGTGGCATTTCGGATTGGAATTGGGAGGTGTGCTAGCTGGTTTGACTTTATTATCATTGCTGTTTTTATAAATCTGATTTTCCAATTATTAACTATCATTAGTATTAATGGCATTTACGCTGGTAATCCGTCTCACTAAGGATTTCAAAGTGCTGTAGCTTTTCGATGCTAAATGAGTCCCACGGCTCCAGCCGTGATGCCCGCCCTGATTTGCTACACCCAAAGTCTCCAAACACAATTAATTTTAATTCATATATGAACAAGGCTGTAGAGCACTTTGAGTAAAGAATGGAACCAGAGTCTTTGCGAGCAACTCCAAAATATTCCAGTTCATAAGGACTGAAATCCGAGAGCTAATTGGCCCTCTCTCCTAGTCCTCGCCCCCTCCCTCCCACCCCGGCCGAGACAGCATTCCTTGTCATTCAAACTTACTTATATACATACCATGAGGCACGCAGGCACAAAGGAGGGAGAAGATTCAAATGAGCAGGTAGGCCTCAGTTCCAGCCTCCTTGCTTTGTCCCACGCTTTCCTCTTTCCCAGCATCCCCTGCGCCTGCTGAAGCTCTCTCCATGACGCTTAGAGCATGTGAGACCTGCGCGCATTTCTGGTGTGTTTCCTGCTGGCATGTCCATGGAGCTGTGATCACACGCTCTGAAACACAGCTAATGCCTCTCTCTCTCCTCGAGGCAGGACCTATCGTGTCTGCAAGGGCTCTCAGCGGCACCTGGTCTGCAGAGCGCTTCTTGTTCACCCCAGCAACACTTCTCTGCCCTTTCCCTTTGTGCGGATTCCAAAGGATAGAATCAATTTCTTCACAAGATACATAGAGAGGAGTAAGACAAGACAACACACACCATATATTTTCATATATATGCAGCCTAAGCTCGTCTAACTAAAGCACTCCTCATTTCTGTTGAATAAACGGTGGAGGGAGTGAACAAATGAACAAGCAAATGAACAAATCAATAAGTCCTCATTTCTCTTGTGTCGCTCAGGGCCCAACATGTCTACATCTTTGCTGGTGGCAGACTGAAGGGGCTCACACATCTTAGTGAGTAGCTGAGTGAAGCGTGCATATACCACGGAGGCTGGGTGTGTGCAGCTCTGTCTGCCGTCTAACCGAAAGTGCTCGGAGGCCTATTCATATATAAATGAAAGTTAATGGTGAGCACAAGCTCTGGGTGCATCATGCGGTGTGGGAGACGTGGCTGGATCCCTGGAACCCATTTGCCGTTTGCACAAATGCCCCAGTTCCTTCCCTAGGACAAAGAAACCATCTTCTTTCTAAATCCGATGGCCACCTTACTAGCTGTTCACAGAGGCAGGCATTTCAGAGCAATGGAAACAGATGTCTGGTAATTATAACAAAAGCCTACTGGTTAAATATTTCCTGAGTAACTTGCCTTTATTCTCCATACCAACCATACAGTAAAGAGAATTTTATTACCCCCATTTTACAAACATTAAGTAAATTGCTATTGTCTTTCTCCCTCTCCCTCTCCTTCTCGCTTCCCCCCCCTCTCTCTCTCTCTCTCACACACACACACACACACACACACACGCATGCCAGCACTGAGGAAGCAGATACAAGCAAATTCTAGGGGAGGCTTGTTACCCAGCAAGTTCAAGGCCAATGGAATGTCCAATCTCAAATAACAAGGCGGATGTGCCTGAGGTTGTCCTCTGATTTCCACATCTGCTCTCACACCTGTGCAAGTGCACCACCACACATACACGCACCCACACATACATGTGCACACACACACACACACGTACACACTCACACTTGCGCACACGCACCATGCATACACATAAAAATATATTCATCCGTACATAAGAAATGTGACAACAGCACCATGCACATAGCAACTTCGTCGCCGCACCATACTGCACGCACCATACAAGTTTCCTCTTCACCTGACTTGAAGGCTGACTTCTTGGAATGCTGATCGTCGCCTATCAAAAAAAAATCTCCAATAGAATGAGTGAAAGTACTGTGAACTCATTCGTCACTCGAGTGTAAATGTGCTAATGTGCAAACTCTGACAGTAGTGTGCACAGTAGAGAAAAAAAAAAGAATGGGAAGCCAGCAAAACACAGAAAGGAGCCCCTAATGGTGGCATTTCGGGGAATAGGAGGGGACAGATGGGGAGATATTTCTGGACCAGGGAGCTTCTGGGTGCCCTTCACGTTGTACCACACCAACCATTTCCTATTCCTGTGCAGAAGGTTGGCTCTGCTGCGGAAACGTACTCTCCAGCTCTCCTGAGCAGCTTCTATTTCTGTCTGTTATAAAAAGGTAGAGATGCCATTCCTTCTGGTTGTCAGGGACCAGGAATGAGCCTCCCTCATAGAACAGAACAAAAAAGCCAAGGACAGACAAAGAAACTATCTGCGCTCTACATCCAAAGGGCTCCATGCTAACACTTCACAGCAGCAGACATGCCAGTCCGATGGAAAGAGATTTCTGATAATTATAACGACAGATTCTGCTGGTCAAACGCTTGCTAGGTACCTCGTCTTTGTTACCTATGCCAGTGATATGACAGAGGGCGTTTTGTTACCCCTATTTTTACAAACACTAAGCAACATGCCCATGGTCACAATACTGGTAACTTTCTAAGTCAGTAATGGTGACCAAAAAGTTACAACTCAAATCCTGAACACCTTCAGGAAGATGTCCCTAATACAAGAGGGAGACATCTAACTATCGTTTCATGAAAATACACATGAAAATACGTATGGCATGACATCTACAGTATCCTTGCTTCATTTCATAAAGATATGGGAGAAATAATTTCTCACTCCAGGTACTATAGGGATAACTAGTGTAGAAAATATAAAAGACTGGCTAACAATTTCAATATATTTTTTACAAGAAAATATGCGTGCAATGTCTAAACTAGATACAGGACACTTTCAGGTTACCTGGAGAAGTGTCTTAAAGGCCTTATGACTTATATAGTCCCTGACTGGAAGAGTTTGTCACCTGAAGAGGGTATTAAGACCTTGGTAATATTATACATCAGACTTATACACAAGTTGTGGTCAAATTGATATAAGAAACAAAGAAGGAAAAGGAAGTCAGTGGAAGGATACATTTGTTCTGGTAGCAACCAGACTACAGAATGTCACTGGTGGAAAATAACTGTTGTGTTCACCAGGTACTTCTGAGCAATTGTCTCAGAACAATGTTACTTCCACTGAGTCTGCCCATAGAAATCCGTAATCTTCTCCATAGTCTCTTGGAAATATGTTAACATTTTCTTTACAGTTTCTTTTAAAGTATCACATGTGTCCACCCTGTCAGTTCCTCAGCCGTGTGTCTTTCCTGACAGGAGACAGAGCAGCAGCAGCAGCAGCAGGGCAGATGCTGCGAGATAGTTCCTGCACGGTGTAAATGCTTCTCATGTTTTTATGCTGAGGGGTTAGCCCTGAAACATACTTAACCTGTGTCACTTGGCTCATACCACATCAATGCCAGCTTCCTCATAGCTGTGACCAGTTTGGTTCAACCGCTGGTTTAACTGAATTTTCCATAGAACCAGCCTGATCGTGTGATGCTTGGGCATCTGCAGATGCTTCCCAGCAAAGATTCAAGGCAGGCTTCATATTAAGACGCCCCCCCCCTTCACTCCAGATCTTCTGTGGAATTACCAAGCGGCTGTTGGTAGTAAAAGTTAAAATCATGCCCTCTCCTGCCTTTCTCAGCTTTCAAATGAGAACATGAATCTATAGTCAACCAGATAATCTCTCTGAAGACGCTAAATGGGGAAGTGAGTAACACCTATATATTTAAAGACACATCTGCAGCATAGGGAAAAAATCGATATGAAAACAGTGATTTAAAGAGATTTAAAGAAACAACAACCTCTTTTTAGCAGCATACTTGAGTTCTTTCAGACAATTATTCATAGATATTAGATTATCATTTTCTATTTGCATTGGAATACATGCAAGTGATGTTGAAAGTTGCCAGGGATCAGTTCCCATTCAAATTAATATTTCTTTCAGCAAATTATGTTCTGTCTTTGTCAGCTACTCCATTCAAATCAAAGCACCAATCTTATTCAAAGCTGGTACTTTGTCTAAATTTGTTTACCTGGATACTAACAAAATAACAAAATATTTCTGTTATGCTCTCTAAAATCCTACTGACAAAATAAGATTCATAAAATGTCCACAGAAATCAGAGCAGGTGGCATTCGGACCAAGCCGTGTCTATTTCTCACTATGATTAACCAGCTCGTAATGACAACATTTCTTATCTTACAACTGTGGCATGAAGAGGGAGCTGTAGCTCTTCTGAGACACAATTCTGCACGCCCCAGCTTATCCACGCTCTGCGATCTCGTGTCTGCTTCTCTCTCTCTCTCTCTCTCTCTCTCTCTCTCTCTCTCTCTCTCTCTCTCTCTCTCTCATTCATTCTCTCTCCCGTCATTTTAACCACTGTACCAGCTCCATTTAAATGTATCTGCCGTGGATCTGGTCAAGTGGAAATAATCCATGCAAACCAGAAACTGTGGTTGTCAGTGTGTGGTTCCCGGAGAGGACTCAGCCTGAGGAGGTCACTCGTTCACAGCCGCTCCTCCCATTCTATCTCTCCCCTTATTGCAGAACTGCTGCATGTGTACAGTGGCAGAAAGGACTCAATTGACTTCAACTGCTGCCTGGTTTTGCTTACAACTTTTTCTTATAAAGGAACTTACCTCCATCTGTGTCTTCAAGGTAGGAAGCCTGATTCTTCTAAAGACGCGTGTAATGCCTCTTCTGTCTGCTCATTGTCAAATGTCACTGGAATGCGTTACATTGTTGCTGGCACAGGGCGCAAATGCTGCGATTCCAGGTGTCTCCTGCTTTTGTTACTTAACCGAGTAGGTGCAATTGTTTAAGTGCAAGGTATTCGGATGCTTATTTGCCAAGCAGCCAGCTTCAGTTTTCCCATGCTAGGAAGATCAGAGTGTCTACTCTCTAACCTAGAAATACAATTCCCTATCAAGTTTTCCTTCTTAAAAAAATAAAAACCTCTTTAGATGGTTTAACTTCTGCCAATTCCAGCCAAGTGTAAAATTCAACCGTGAGAAGGTGGCTGTGTATTGTTTGCCTGAACCTGGAACCTTGCAGCATTTTCTCTGGGAAAAAAAAATTAACTGTTGAAATGTTTTTGACATCAGCCAGAAAACCGTAGATCTTACTTCATTCTGCGGCAACAGCAACATGCTAGAGGCTCTATTGCTAACTGTCCTGTCAAACAGATTTATTCTGCACAATTCACAAATCACTAGGCTATGCAGAAAGTGTTGCAATTAGTTGGATTCGGTTATCGTTGTTAGACATGCTGGTAGGTATTGTTTTGAAATGTAAATTGTATTTTTAGAAAACTTTATTACAAAGAGGCTCCTTAAACCCTGACGTGTATATAGTGCCAGTGGAGATCATTATTTAAGATTGATTTCAATAGTCAACTGGTTGAATTTGGGTTAAAAACGTGTGGAAGCGGTTAATAGATAGTACAATATATGTGTTGTTTCGGAAAACAATCCCTTGGCTTGTGGTACTTTCAAATGTGTTTCCTTGAAGTGACTTGTAATAATATTTTAATCATTCCTTAGTCAGTTTAACTTTACATCACATCAAAATGTCATGAAATTACAAATTCAAGAGGAAATCTTTTGAATTAGTACAAATATAATTAGAACATTCCAGTTGCAACCGAGATAAATGTCATCTGTCTCTGAACATACTCTTCGCTAATATGATTTTGCATTTTGACATATGGCTCTGACAAGGATATTTAATCCCTTGTATGAGATAGAATTGAACATAAACAGTAAACAAAGTTGACAGCCCTGAAAAGAAGGGGAAAGAAAATGTTTTCTGGTATAGCCGATCGTTCTGATGTCATAAATCTCAGATCCCGTCTTCTAGGGAGATACTTGTAGTTAGTAGAGTTTGGGGGTGTGGGGATTTATCATCCACATAAAATATCTCAGTGTCAGAACTGTGTGTTTCCTTTTCCTTTTGGCACTGAAATGTTACGCTGAGAAAATTGCACTCTGATTTTCGAGTACAGTAGTGCAGGGTACAGAGCTCTCTCATTGCTGCCATAAAGGAGCTGTCGACCCAAGTGTCACTACTTACTGTACAGGGGGCTATCTCTCCGTCTCTGACGTGTGTTAGGGCGCTATATGCAGAATTTAACAGATAAATATCTTCTGCTTCTTAGCATTTTATGGGTCCTATCTATCGGGAGGAAAGCTACTCAGCTAGGATGGGGGCTGGTGGGTACAGCCGTGTGTAATAAAAACCCTTCGCAGCGAGGAAAGAGGAATTTGACTTATTGCTTACGTGGTAATTAGAGGGTCTTTTAAAATTCTTTGTAATCCTGAGTTGTAAAGTAAACTGAGGCTTGCCAGGAAAGGTTAAGGGAACGGAACGTATCTGTTGGAGCCATGAGGCTGCTCACGATTATCCCCTGCGTGTCATTGTCAGTGGAGTATTTTATTTAAGCCTCTGTAGTACAGGGGGAAAAGGATTCCTCACTCGTCGTGATCCAGGGAGACTCTTCTACACCCAAAGGGATTTGGATAGGAGTCCCACTCAGTGCCCCAAACCCCACGTGGAGACCCTAAAGAGATAGCGTGTGGGATAGCCTGGCTGGTCGAACTTGAGACTACTGTGAACTAAAGGGCGCCCTTGCAGAACAAAGGAATACCACAGACACCCTGTCAGCAGGCGCGCCTAGGAGAGACAGAGAAAGTAGGCAAGGCACTCTTCTGGGGGCAGAGAAAATGCTGCCAACTAGACATTCTCTCTGCATTCACATTACGTGGATTTGATGGGTTTGTAGGCACTCCCCCTGGAATCCCGAGCCATCATTTCACGGGGCTATTTCAAAAGCAGGAATTTTTATAGATGCCTGCGTTTGTTTGCTAACCTCGAGAAAGTCTCCTAAGACCTACCTCCTATGCCTTCAGTCAGGCCTTACTGCGCATCCTAAATAAAATGGTCACCGCCTTCGGCTCTCCCTGGGTTCCTCGGCTTCATCTGTATACTTCCCGCTCCTCTACTAACTCACTCGAGCCACTGCTCAGGATAAGTTACGTTTACTCCATTTCAGTGTGCCTTGCAGCAAAATGTAGAACACCGAGAAACCTCGTGGCTGTATTTAATAGTGGTTTGTTATTCCCACCTGAATCCCTTCTGCTGGTTTTACTGAATGCAGTTTAAAAGATAAATTTCCATCTTAAAAGGATACTATGGGGGGTGTTAATAAGTTGTCCGGAACTTTGGGAGTGTTCAGAGGGGCCGTAGAAAAGTGCAGCCCTGCTCGAGGAGAAACGATCTGCAATACCAGCGGGCATTCGGCGTTGCTTCGTCTGCACGCGTTCAGGGCTTCTCAGGAAGCGTTTCTCCCTCACTGAACAGTTCCTGGACCCTGGAAGTTACTGGAGTGTGGATTGGTTATGGCATCTAGGGGACACTTATCAGATCCTTATTGCTTTGTTTGCAATAATTTTAATCTTCTCAGTAGTGCTGTGAGGTCAAGGGGACCGTCATACACACATTACAGATAAAAGCATGAAGGTCTAGAGAAGTTAATTGACTTTGTCAAGGCCACAGAGTTGTGCAGACATGGGATTTGAACCTGCTAATCCTTTGAAATCACATATAACGGTGACTTCCTGGCTTATCTGCCAGGGTACTTCCTTCCCTCTTCCCTCTTCCTACAGCAAACATGTCCCACGTCCCCATCTGTTGTCTGGACATACCAGAACGAGGTATCTCGTTCTGGCTTTTCAACTTCTTCACAGCTCTTCCTTCTGATCTGCATTAGCCTACTAGCGGTCTCTAAGAACTATTTCGCTGAAGCCATGCCAGGGGCGGTTACTCTAGTAGAGTGGAAAACTGAATCACATCTGTAAGTGACCGTCATGTCTGCTCAGTCTTTGAAACGCCACCCCCCACCCACATTCTGAAAACAAGACTGACAGCATTTTATATGTTTGGAATATCAGTGGTGAAAAGAGCTTGGTAATGGTGAGAATTAACCCGGGCTCTATTTAACTACCATTTCCTAGTAACTCCCTAGAAGTTCTGATAACAGCTAGCCTGTTGAGCCAAACAACAGTTCACATAAGAAAAATATGTGGAACCATCCTTCAAAATCTACCATGTGGTCAGGCAGTGGCCCCTGCTCTTTCCTTTCTGTTCTCTAGGAACCTCTGTACGGAAATCTCCCCAGACAAAATATCACCGCCCCATTTACAAAGCAGGAGAGGACAACAGACAACATGACAGTGAATATTTAAATATGCTGACCCTGACCTTGTGCCACTCAGCTCAGTTAACTGTTCTTACGTCACAGGCGTTACTCCCTTTAGGAGGGGAAGGAGAAGGCCCCCCCCTCCTTACAGAGAAGTGAGAGCAAGCTTCCTTCTGTCTGCCTGTTTGTGTTAGCTTCAAACTTCCGCTGTTGTCTTTCATCCCAAGGGGAAAAGATGAACTATTACGTAGGTCACCCGTGGGAATCTGATTAAAACACTGATCTTTGACCTGTGGGTAGCAAACAAACAAACGCCAGTACAGGATGGACACAAAATCTAGTAGAAAGCATGTAGGGACCATGGGTCAGCAGTGATTGTGTACGATATTTATTGGGGAACAAAGGGAAAAAACTGATACCATTGGGTGACACCATATTCTTCTTCAATCATACTTAAAATATCAGTCAGATGGACTGCTCTTCTATGTCCAAAATCTCTACCTGCTGGCTAGCCGAAAGCCCACTAGTTTGTATGGATTAGCCAAGTTCGATGTCAGCCTTTGGGGTGGGAAAATCTGGGAATTAATTTAAATTTGCGCTTATCCTACCATCGTCTCTGCTGAGTGCATCCCGTAGCCTGTAAGCCATTCCACTCAGGTTTGATTTCTCAAGTCAAATGACCTGAGTGGTATTTCCACCATGAAAGGCAAAGAGAAAGAGGTTGGAGGATGATACATTTAGTCAAAGGTGTCACCGCTGACCCTAAACCACAAAAAGGAGGTCTCCCTCACTGCTCAATTCATAAGGCCTGTTACTGAACCCTTTGCCTAAAAATAATGTCAGCTCCTTGAAATTGAAAAAAAAAATCGAAAAGATGTTCCTCTCCAGGGAAGTTTGAAAAAAAAAAATATCCAGACAACTTAATTCTCAAATGTATTAGCAGTCAGTTCAGAGTGACAGTTGTCATTACAACTCAATGGGAGCTCAAAAATAAAGCTTCCCTAGCTCATCAGATCAACTGTTTTTCAAAGAAGAGCCCAAAGTTTGCAATCACGCCCAGCCAGCACCGTGCCTTTCTGTTGCTGCTGTAGTCGGTGGTGGTGTTGACTGCATGGCTGCCTTCCATCTTCCCCCAGGAAAGTTAGAGCTCCTTCCACAGCTGCTTCCTGTTCACAACGACTGAAGTTCCTCCCGTGCTCCTCCACCTTTGATTTTGTAGGGTTTGTTAAAAAATAAATAAATAAATAATAATAATAATAATAATAATAACAACAACAATACCTCAATCGTTGGAGCTTAAATTAATTCAGGATAAAAATCAGATTCCGGGGTTGGAGATTTAGCTCAGCAGTAGAGCGCTTGCCTAGCAAGCGCAAGGCCCTGGGTTCGGTCCCCAGCTCTGAAAAAAAGAAAAAAGAAAAAAGAAAAAAAAAATCAGATTCCATCGTTCACAGATCTGGACCCTGTGCTAAGCCGAGAGTCTGTGTTTAATCAATGTCCAGACATTCGTGGGCTTACTTTTGAATGTGGTGAGAAGAATTTATATACTCAAATTTTATTTCAGGGGCAGGAAGAGATCCAGTTCTCTTTACAAAATATTTCGATTCTCTAAATTATATTTGTCAAAAAAAATATTTCTATGCCCCAACACTGGAGCTGTGCTCTCCCAAAAAATAAACTAGTGTACATGGACTCAACTTATAAAAAGAAATACCATGAAGGAAGAGATGAGCCCACTGAATACCAAGGAGATATTACAGTTTCTCCTTATGATGTGAAACAGGGGCACAACCGCTGGAGGAGTTGAGTGGAAAGAATAAGAAAATGAAAAGACCACAACAATCACAAAAACATGGAAAGTAACACAAGGTTGAGTAGAGCCGCAGTCTCTGAAACGAGGAAAAGATTAGCTGATTTGAAAGGACCCGGTCCTAGGTGTTTCTTATTAACCACCATTTACGGCTTGTTAACTTGTACTATCAAATCTTCATAACTTTCAGGAACGTGCCAATTGTAATTAATCTAAAACACGGCGTGCTCTTCATCCTGAAGTTTTGGCTGTGAGAGGAGACAGGCCAGGGAAAGCAGGAGGGTGGAAGGAGGCTCTGCTATAGAAGGATGGAATGAGCGATCCTATAACCAAGTCCACAGAGAGCATTTGTGACCAGGAGCCAAGTTCTAAAAGGGAATTAGTGGACATCAACTGGGCAGGTGGAGAGGAAGACAGCGAAAGCCATGGGCTTCGGAGCAGAGTAATTGCAAAGTTCTTGCAGAGCCCGGGTGCTCCTGGGAAAATGCTCGGGTCCCTGCAATAAGATATGGCCTCAAGGTGATAGATAGAAAGGAACAAACCAGAACAGAAAGTGGGACAAACAGCAGGGGTACCTAGATAGTAGAAGGACTTCCTACTTCTTCTGGGGACCAAGGCTCCGAGGAAACAAAAGTCTACAAGGGCTTCCAAGGATTGCGGGTGGTAAAAACACTGAACGAAGGATTCTCAGCACACCTAGGTAGAGAAGCTTGGGTTACAGTGTTTGGTCTCAGTTCTAAACCGTTTCATTTTCCTCCTTCAGCCACAGTGATGTCAAACACTATTGTGAGATCCTTTTGATTAGCTTGTGAAAAAAGCCATTGCAAACCGGCCGCTGGGATTTTAGAGGATTCAGGTAGGAATGGAGCAAGAATCTGCAAGTGACTCTGCCGTGTAATTAAGGAGAGGGGTGTGTGGCCATAGTTTAAAGTTTCACATCCTTGATTAAGGAGAAAAGGGGGGGGGAATAGGCACTTTAAATCACAGGTACTGATTTTTCAAGGGAAGCACAAAGGAGATGGCAGGCGACAGACGCGGACCTGCTACAATCCCGTCAGGGAATCTCTCCAGACCTCAGCGTCCTCATCTCTACAATAAATTTTCATGGTATCTACTTCTCTGCTTTAGAGCAGGGAGGGAAAGCAGCTGCTATCAGCCTGGTCCTGCGCTGAGATTATTCTTCACGCGATTGTGTTTTCTGAACAACAACAAAAAAATATTCACACTTTGCTCTATACCATTCATAGACATAACAATTTCGATGTTTCCCACTTTTGTCTCACTTTGTAGCTTAGAAAATAGCTTTGTGGGGCAAGAAGGGGCTGATTCTAATCTGTTACTAATAAAGAATATCAAGTCAGTCGGGTTTAAAACTCTCTGGTCCTCAGCTCAGTGAGTCCGAAGCCAAGAACAAAAGGTACTTCCGGTGCTGGACATCGTGGTGACGGTTTTGATTAAAATTAGTAGTTTCACCTAACCTTGCTTCTCTGGACTCAATATAACATCACCAGACCTAATGACTCTGGACCAGTATGAGTTCATGTCTGTGGCCCTTTAGATTTAATTACTTTTATTCTATGTGTTTGAGCACCACGGGTGCCCTTAGAGGTCAGAAGAGAGCCTTAGGTCCCCTGCGACTGGAGTTACAGAGGGCTGTGAGCTGCTCTATGGGCCACAGGAACCATACCTATGTGCTCTGAAAGAGCAGTCAGTGCTCTGGCCGCCTGAACCACATCTCTGGACACATTGTGAGCCCGAAATTGGTGTGTACAACCTATTCCGAGTCAGGTCAGGGAGGACACTGGTCCCCAGCTCCGGGCCTTGCCAGGGGAGAGCACTGGGTCCCCAGCTCCGGGTCTTGGCAGGGGAGAGCAGTGGCTGCAGATCCGTGTTCAGGGCGTTTCCAGAACCCAAGCTCAACAGGCAGACTGGCAACTTCTGAGAATTAGGCAGATGTACACTTGTTCCTAGGAGGACCTTCTCTTGAATCCTGTGTGTGTGTGAGGCACGCTGATGTAGAGAACGCCCGTAGCTTTGTGGGTTTTCGGTGATTTCTCTGAGTACCATGTAAATGAATTCCTTAAACACAGACAGACATCGATTTCTTCCTGATGTTCATTGATTCCCCCCGACATTGCTTCATGTATGTATTCTCCCCAAACATCTAGTATTGATATTTTTCTCCCTAGAACTCTGTCCCCAATCCATTATAAGCATATCATTAAAACCTGTTTTAATTTCCTAAGAAAGATTACATTAAGAGCACTGTCAGGGCCATTATGTCAATAGCAAAAGATAAACACGTATTTGGCAGTGCAAAATGCTATTATCGGTCAGGGTCAATCTGTTTATTTTACACAGAGCAATCTGCCGTGGCCACCCCCCCCAATGTTAGTCATGAAATACATGGTCCTCTGTCAGGGACTGTTTGGAGGAATTCTGACAGTGAAATGTCCTCGATCACCTACGACTGTGACACAGTCTGTGTGTGAGTGTGTGTGTGTGTGTGTGTGTGTGTGTGTGCATACAGGTGAAATGACACACAAACTAAGATCATGTGTTTCAAGCTTTATGAGCATTTTGGTGCTTTTGTACATAAAGAAAAATAAGTATAATCTGAGGAACAGTGGTATCTCCTTTGGAATACCTGCTCGGTTTAGAATGGAATGACCGGAGGAAGGGCAGAGTGGATTATAGGATCCTGCTCTGTGTTAGTGCGTGCTCAAAGCTGCGCCCTCCCTTAAGCGGTGTCCACTCATAATCATCTTTATTGATCTAAAGACAAAGGACAGCCAAGGCAAGGAAGGAGAATAAAGAGTTAGGGCTCGGGGTTGGGGGTTTAGCTCAGTGGTAGAGCGCTTGCCTAGGAAGCGCAAGGCTCTGGGTTCGGTCCCCAGCTCCGAAAAAAAGAACAAAAAAAAAAAAAAAGAGTTAGGGCTCATTTGGTTGTGGATGCAAACCCGCTTCTTTTCTTCTTTCAACTTTTTTCCTTGAGACAGTAGTTTCTAAATTTATCTGAGACACGCTGCTGGCTGACAGCTGCTTTGGGCACGAAGTTCCTCTTTTAATGAGGTAAAACAGTAGCGGGAAGTGAGCTCGCCCCGCGTGCCATAGCTGGCTTTCACCGGGTCTCTCTGCGGTCTAAGATGATCTGAAATGGAAATGAATTGAATATTCAAAAACGGTGCACCAAACTCTCCCGAAAAACAATTTCGTCTGACTTCATTACACGGTGATCATTTCCCGAATGCCATGAAATGCTGAGGAAAATAATCGAAATTGATGTGTGTATCGATTGACGTGTCGGTTTCCCAAATAGCAGCTGAAAAAAATATAAATAGCTCGGGGTCTCTGCAGCTCACGGGCCGGGCCGGAAAATCCGGTCGCTTGCCGATCCCTTCCTCACTGGGCCTCGACATGGAAACTTCTGAGAGAGCCCTTCTCAGTGGTCCTTTCTGCTGTCTCTAGTTTGATTCAGAATTTGCATGTGTCGTTTGCATAATTTTGCGTGAGAGTGTCTGCTTTAAATTAGGAAAAGGTCAACGTCATTCACAATCAAGGTGGATTAAAGGTCATAATTCAATCAGAAAAAAAAAATCCTGATTAGCTGTCGAGGTGTGTTCACGTGATTCGATATCATCCAGTACGGGCATGGCCTAAGTCCGCAAACTGGCCTCAGCCTGAGAGCTTCCGCAGAGATCTCCGTCCAAAAAAAAAACTCTTGCCTTCTGTAACCTAGTATATATAGAGGGAGACTGCGGCTGATACTCTAGCACTGAGAGTCTTTTATAATGTCACTTAGTTTTAAGAATGACACAAATGACAATTTTATCTGCAAAATAAAGTAGTAAGTTATAATGAATTAATAACCGGTGGCGGCTGATCCGCAAGCCACGCAGGGCCTGAGGTTACCTCTCCCTGAGGTGGTTCCCGGCTCCTCCACACTGCCTTAAAGCCGGGAGTTGTCACAGACAATCTCTGTCCTTTCATAACCATTTCATAGCTCTCAGGGACACTTCCAAGTGCCTGTAAACTCTTTGGAATGGTGACATCTCCGTAGTGCTTCTGTGATTAGAACAGATAGGTTGAAAATAAATGTAGCTAGCAGCAGGCAATTAGCTCTTTTGATTTGTTGAACTTTTCAAAGTGTGTTTGATGCTAACTTGAACAAGTGCAAATTGGTTGAACATAAACAAACACTAAGTTGTCCACAATCAGCCTGAACACTGAAAGGCAGATGTACCTTTTGCTCACGTAGGACCGGTTTGCAATGGGCCCTACCTGCCCACTCAATGCTGCCATAGCAGTCTCTGAGTTGAGGCTTCCAAAACCAGTTTTTCCCCCCTCTCCACATGTCTTTTTTCTTACCTGGGTGCTTTCTGTTTCAGAAACAATCCCAGTTTCTTCTCTTGTTTGTCTGTCTATTGTGTGGAGACACACACCTTAGGACCAACTGAAAACAAAGAGTCCTTTCCTTTGTGAGAACAGATTGTTTATTTTTTTCCAAAGAAAGTCAAAGATTTTTAAATAAGCTATACAGGTTAAATGGTTTAAGCAGATTATAATTAGTTAATTTTGTTAAACATAGACTGGATCAATTTTTACATTATTTTAATTACCTTTTGGAATAAATGGTTTGGTGAACAAATTCACTTGATGTTCGGGATCAAACAAAATTACCTTTCCTCTGGGTAGGCTTAAGTTTCACAAAATGATGTGGAAATGACCGCCTTTGCTTTCATCTAAAAATATCTCTGGATTTAGAAAAGTGATTCAAGTCGGATACATTGTATTGTGAGCCGGTCATACGCTATCATTTTCATTGCTGGCCCTCCTTTTTAAAGTGGAGAATAATGAAAATTCGCTAGGCAGACGTCCTTATAAGGAAACTCTCTGGGATCAGTACCATCTCTTCCTCAAGGCTGACCCAGCTTTATCTCTGCAAAAAGCCATGCATTGTTTTCTGGTTAAGTTTATGATTATGATTTTTTTCTGAAGATATAGAAGTGAGAGCGTGATGGTTATTCAACAGAACGAACAAATCAAAGAAATTTACATCTGGATTTATATGGATTTATATCTCTGCAGAGAGAGGAGAGAGAGAGAGAGAGAGAGAGAGAGAGAGAGAGAGAGAGAGAGAGAGAGAGAGACCTTGAATTATAAAAACTAGCTCCCAGATAGTTTGAAGGACGGTTAAAAAAAACGTGGCATAGCTTTTGCCCACATTCTGATTTAGGGATCATAAGGAGTAAATGCTGAGGAAATCATTTGCCTTTTGTTTATCTTCCGTGTGTGCTTCTGAGTGTGTGTATGTGTACCATGTGAGGGCAGGAGTCTTTTGAGTTCAGAGGAGTGGTTGGATCTGCTGAAGCTGGAGTTGGAATTGGAATTGTAAGTTGCTGTGTGGGTGTGGGTGCTGGGCGCCAAGCCTGGGTCTTCTGTAAGAGCATTATGCACTCTTAAACACGGAGCTGTCTCTCTAGCCTGGTTTATCCTTCTGAATTCTTCGTGGTGTCGGTGTTTTATTCCAGTGCCCAGTGGTAGCCACACTGTTTTTTGCTACAGTGCTGGTTCTCAAATAGGAGTGATTTCACATCTTAATGGACATTGGTTTAGGACGCACTGTAAAGTGGACCGCCCTCCACAAAGCCTCGTCCTTCCCAGTGTTTTGATAGCTCTAAGGAGAAAAGCTACATCGTCCAAGAAAGACTTCCTCACTCTCTGTTTCTTTTCTACATCATTTCTCTCACTATCTCTAACAAACATCTCCCATTTTGTATGGAGTCTGTTTCTCTTCCTTCACCACGATGTGTGGGACACAGGTGTCCTGGATCAGGAAATCTGCTGCTGACACCATGTTATTGCAAGAACGATCCTTTGTGTTACCACACTGCTATGTCACCATACTATTGTGTCATACAGCTCTAAGACTTCATCTTCTATATCCCATAATGCACCATGAGTCTCCTGGGAGCTACACTTCAAATTGCTAGTACCTATCATTGTTCCAAAGATGTACCTGTCCAATAACATCTGTTGCTCAATGAAGCCAGGCTTACCTCTAGAAACACTACTCCACAGGATGCTTGAAGTTAGCTTAAGTAGAGGTTAAGATGGGATTTCAGCATTGCAAATTAAGTGTGTAAATTATAGATGCGGTTCTGAAAATAGCGTAACTATTTTTAAAATTTTTGAAACATTACCATTCATAAGTAAGGAGGTCTGCCTAGATAATTAAGGGTCTCCCTACATATTCAGTTACATGCATTTAACTGAAAATGTATTAAAATGTTATGTGTTAATTAAACATAGCATGATTGTGTATGTATATAAATATAAAATCACCATGAGGTATACATTTTAATGAAGCAATTCAATGGTAGTCTTGCAAAAATACATACATATATCCTATTGAAACATATTTTGACATTTACACCATTAAGTTTTCCAAACTCTAATGATTGCATATATTGAATAAATGAAATATTATATTTGCAATAAAATAAAAAAAAATCTCATTTTCTGCCTCTAAAGTGCCTGGCAACGTTTTAATGAAGTCACTGTCTTCTATGTTTTGTTTTCTGATTTCCGTGTGTTTAGCTGTGAATATATTCAATAATGTATCAGATTAAGAGAATGTGTCTCACAATTAGCTAACAGAGTGTAGGTTAGTTTGCTGACTGTTACTCAGAACCAATCCATGCGTCTCATTCACAGCAATTGTTACACTTTAAACGGCAACACTTACAGGGAGCATCTCACAACATCACTCCCTTTGTCTTTCTATAAACAAGGTAAACCCTACATCTGGCATACCTGTAATTAATTCTTTTGAAGCCAAGGGTAAACATTTGGGTAAACACCAAACACTTATTTCAGCAATCCTCAGGGAGTTAAAACTCAGTTCCAGCACCCATAGATGTAGGCTTCATTTCAGACTCTGCCATTCAGAAGCTGCCAAATCTGGAACAGCTTATTTAATAGCCTAAATTTCAAGCTCATCTGTAAAGTGGGGACAGTATGCAGGAAGGACTTAACTAATGCGGTTCTCGGCAGCTGTCATTGATAAGCCTCAGATGCAGAGATAACACTGACAGAGACACCACAGTGGCAGAGCAAGGCAATCCAGCCCCACCTTGCAGGTTTGGAAGGAGATATACAGTACTATTCCTGTGACAACGTTCTAGTCTTACAGTAATATTTTTACAAAAGAAACCTGGGACCAGTAGGATGGCACATCGGGTAAAGGTGCTTGGTGCTAAGTCTGGTGACCTGATTCTGATCCCAGCGACCCCCCACCGTGGCAGGACAGATCCAACGTCTACAAAGTGTCCTCTGATGTATGAGTGGATCGTATCTATCGGGTCATCTTCATACATGTAAATAAATAAATACGATAAGATTTTTTTTTCATAAAACCAGAAAGGGAAGCCCCTTTTACTGTGGCCATAGTGTCCATAGCATGCTTCATGGTTCATTAGTGACTGAGAACACCTCCCTCCAGAGGTAATATTTACAGCTGCTTTCCTCTTCTACGCCGTTTTATTTTCCTTCTGCCCCTCCGTCGCCGGTAACATTTGTTTTTCCTCTAATCAATGCTGCGGTGTTGCACAGGGCCTCGAAAGGATGTAAGACTGGATTACGGAGCTGCACTCCTTCAGTAATCCCAGCACTTCCCCCTTTTCACCGAGGTCTCCACAGTCCTAGACCATCATGCTCTACTCTTAATAGGCACCTTTACATTTTCCACAACCCACTGTGAAAACCCCTGTCTTCCTGTCTTCTCCCCGGTTGATTCTAGTAGGAGAGCATGGTCCAAGTATCTTTCAGCGTCATGTGTCTGCCATGCAGGGCTCAATGAAGGTTTTCTGCATGAAACGACTACTGTGAACATTTGTAATGGATGGTTATACACTGGCTAAAACAACCGTAAGTCAAATCACCGTGGGCTTTTATTGCGTCCATTAATTTTACCCCTTAGATGGAGAATTGTAGGGGCGCGTATGACTCATGTACTATTTTGTCTTCAATGCCTCCTGGGCCAATTTCCTAAAATTGTTCTTTTCGTCTTTATATGAACGTAAAGAGCAGGAATTTATAACACACAGCTAGTACAAGATATCATTGGACGTTTTTAACTTTTTAATTAATTTTAATATGATTCAGTAATCGTTGACGCGTAGCTATAATTTCAAAATTTAAGCTAACAAGAATCCACGGGCCATCTACTCTCATGAGCTAGCCTCCTCTATGGAAGAGGTAAACGCTGAGCCACGTGCTCTGTGAAGCTTACTTATAAGCTCGCATTTTAAGTCTGTATCCTGGGAACATCCACGGTGTGCATAAAATGGCGGCGTTTACCCACAGTGCGCATAAAATGGCGGCCTTTTCCACCTCTACCTCGCAGTGTGATGTGATTTCTACCTCGTACTCTCCTTCTCTGCAAGGAACTCTAGTGCTGTAAATAACACGTATGTGCAACAAGCAGGGAAGGACACAAAGAGGTAAGGAGCAACACTTATGGCCAAGAGCCACACGAAAAACCTGGAGCACGTTAGGGAAAGAGCCATTCCGCAGAGCCACCAAAGACGCTACCCACAGCTTCAAACGTTCTTTTTCTAGCAGGGAACTTTCATGGTAGAAACAAAAAGATTTATGACTTCTTACATAGTCCCAGTTGATGTATATCCATAAGTGAGCCACGGGTACTAAGAAGGAATGCTACCGCCTTAGATTAAATTGACAGACAGAGGAACGCATGGTTCCTTTGCTTTCTCCAATAACTGGAGGACGCCCTACACATTCCAGTCCATTCTCTGCATATATAAAGAACACCAAGGAAGACGTGTGACGATGAAGGGCCAAGTCGGAGGATTACAAAACCATCTCCTGTGAGGAACAGAGACGGAGCAAAATCGTTAGACCTAGAACCAGAGAGCTGGGAAAACTAGAGTGGGTCAGTCAGTCTGGGTATCACTCAACACACGTTCTGTAGCAAGCAGGACTCACGTGAGGTAGAAAGAGAACATGAAAATATTGATCTTCCCCCATTTTGTTAATGGTCTTTATGCTCAAAATGAGGAGATAGGTTTTAAATAAATTACCCACATAAACACATGGTAGGGAATAATCACAAAGCAAGGAAAACCAAACAGAAGGCTTCTTTGAAAAAGTGGTGTTTGCATCAAGTAGATGATGTAGCAGAGAGAAGGGCCCTATCCCATGCAAGAGCACACCCCAACCACAAGCCACACAATCAAAGAGCACACCCCAACCACAAGCCACACAATCAAAGAGCACACCTCATACATGAGTCACACAAAGGTCACACCACGTACACGAGCCACACAAAGAACACACTACATACACAAGCCACACAATCAAAGAGCACACCTCATACACAGGTCACACAATCAAGGTGCACACCTCATACGTGAATCACATGATCAAAAGGAGAGGGGGACAGAGTTTTTCAAATGAGGAACAGAAAAGGGAGATTATCGGAGTGTGGTGAAGAATAACGTAGGGGAAGAAATGAAGTGGGACCTTTGATGCATCTGAACACTTCTCCAAGTGCTAGCAGAAGCTATGAAAATGAGAAAGGTGGACCAGTTCACGTCTGCAAAGCTTCTGTGCAGCCAATGAGCGGGGAGAGGAGGAAGGTGTGAGCGCTCTCCTTCAGAGGCTCCTGACTCAGAAGAGGCAAAGGATTAAGGTATTTGACTGCATGTGGAGCAGTAGGTGAAGACTGAAAATGACCCCAAAAGTATGGCAGAGGTAAGTATCAAGAGCCTGTGGTGATGGACTGGATACGGCTCGAGAGAAGGAGATGCGATGCCTACCTAATAAGATTGCCAGATCCTGCTACCATTAACTGGAAAAACTGCTGCAGAGAGGAATGCGGTGAACAGCATTAAAGCAGAGATTAAAAAACAAAACAAACAAACAAACAAATGAAAAAAGCAAACAAAACACTTGCTTGGGCTATAATAAGCATGAGAATTCGGATCAATTAACTTTTAAAAAGAAGGGGCAGAGAGGCATAGGAGGAGGAGGGACAGGAGATGGAGGAATGGTGAGGGGGGAGGGGGAAGTAAAAAGAGGAGGTGGAGAAAGAGTGGGAGGAGATGGAAGAGGAGGGGCAGCTGCAGTACTGGTTTGCTGAAAGACTTCGAAACTATTTGGTGAACTACCTGGGAAAGGAGAATAGAACGATCCTGTGTTCGAGCGAGTCAGTCAGTCCACACCGCAAATGTCCGTTCTCCAAGAAGGAATACTTCTGCTCAGTTAATGAAGGAGCTAATTTTTAAAAAGTTCACTCTGGAAAACACTCTTAGAAGGGGCTCTTTCAGGCTGGAGAGATGGCTCAATGCTTAAGAGCACTGACTGCTCTTCCAGAGGTCCTGAGTTCAATTCCCAGCAACCACATGGTGGCTCACAACCATCTGTAATGAGATCCGATGTCCTCTTCTGGTGTGTCTGAAGACAGCTACGGTGTACTCATATATAATAAATAAATTTTTAAAAAGAGGGGGTGCAGACCAGTCTATGAGAGACTGTGTGGCTCATGTACGTGGTGTCACCATCACCTCAGACTGGCCACAACTCACAAGCCTTCTGTTTCCACATCCACATCCTCGATCACAGCTGGTGAGACACTTTAAAGCAGCCAGCGGTTCTCAACCTTCCTAATGCTGCAACCCCTTAATGCAGTCCCTCATGTTGTGGTGACACCCCCACCCCAGCCATTCAATTATTTCATTGTGCCTTCACAACTGTGGTTTTGCTACTGTTGTGAGTCCTAAGAACCACTGTTCTGTAGAGATGCGTAGTCTCTGGAAGACTGGGCTCTCTTCCACCACTATTTGACGGGGTTTTTTAAAACTGTGCTGAGAGGAAGAGAGTGGTCCAGGGAGCTCAGATATTAACTTTTTGAAGTCGGTCCTCTTTCTACCAACAGGTTCTAGGGATTGAACTGCAGTTGTTGGCTTGTTAGCAACAACTACTGGCTGAGTCACCTCAGGTGCCCAACTCTATTTTGTTTAATTAATTAGAATATCAAGTCTTAAAATGGTACTGGGAAAACAAATCGTCTTCTCTCAGGCCACTTCGAATGTTTTATAAACCATTTAATTGACTATTGAAACTGCAGTGAACCCACCATTGGCTGTTTCTTGTTTGTAGTAATTGTAGTTATTGTGGTGGTGGTGGTGGTGGTGGTGGTTGATGTTGCTGGTTTTTGTCTATTTATTTTTAATTTGTACATGTTCCTCTCTTTGCCTCATGAACAGACAGGCCCGTCCTATACCAGCAATGGGCTTCAGAAGTTAGATCAGGGCTCTCTCATAACAGCACCCTCCCCGCTACCATGTAAAAGTCACTAATTTATTGTGGCTTTTTTTTCTTCAGGTGTATACATTGAGCCTGAAGCATTCTTCTCAATGCTTCACCCCCAGACAATCAATAGCCACTGATTGGTATTGTCTTTAGAAATGATAATGATCAAATCAGTCATCATCCGGGGTCGACTCTTTGAGTCATGGCATATGCCACCTGGGATGAGAAATCCTGACAGTTTCTCTGAGACCTGGGAAATCTCGCTGAGATCCTGGATATCTGGAAGAATGTTTCCCTCCCCTTTATTGAAAATACTTTACTTCTCCACTCTAAGAGCAGCTTGGGATATTTGAGCAGATTCCTTAATGTGGTCTCTATAGCGACAAACAGGTGGTAGGTTTGAGTTGGACAAATTACCTTGATGTGTGATTATATCTTAGGCAGACTGGGAAAGTGAATCCCTTCTGAGGCCCAGACACAGCCTGCTTGCCAGAGACAGAGATCTCGGGCAGAGGATTGTTAGTTAGCCCCCCCCCAAAAAAATAGAAAAGAAACAATTAAAAACTTTTCTTCCTACAGACTTTGGTCTGCAGTTCTGAGTGTGCATTTCATGGTTGTGGTTCAGGGGTGGCGCCTATCACATCCCAGCTTAATTCTAATATATCTGGAGATCTTCTGTTTCAAACAAGATGGTCTGTTAAAAATGGTGCTCGGACTTATTAATCCGTTGGTTCAAGTAGATTTTCATTTGGGTCCCAGGCATAAGCCCTGCGTCCAGTTGAGGACTCTCCACACTAAACACAAGGCTTGTTATTAACCATATACTAACTGCCTTAATGGGCCATTCGTCATGGCTTAACAGCCATCAATTGACCTCTGGGACTCAGATGTCACACTGCACTGCTACCGTGTTCAAAGAACCTAAGTTTAAATGAACTACAATAAAAAAAAATTCATTTTCACTAGGGACGGAGACTTATTAAGCACTGTAATAAAAATTCGAAGAACAAATGGTACCTTGGGAGTTCTTGTTTTTCACAACAGAAAAAAAAAAAAAGAAAGAAAAGAAAGCAAGACAGAGTGCCCTATCTTCGGTTCCTAAGGCTTTAATAAAGGTAAGTCTAAAAATTCTATTTAGACTTCTGGACAGTTACATCTTAAGCCATCAGAAATAATCAGATAGGTTTTAAATCAGCTGGGAGATAAACTGATCGATTTTTGACCTTGTAAAACATGAACTCCAGAGGTAGCTTAATTTCCACACTTATCGCTGTTGATTACTCCTCCATTTCCCCCTTGCTTTAAAAGAAACTCCATCAAACTCAGGCTTCTCTTCGTAAGACCGGTGGGCCTACGCCACTTAATGGAAATAAAGCTGAAAATGCTAAGAAATGAAATGAGTTGTTTTTGAAAGAGGTTCTGAGGGCAAACACCTCCTCCCCAAGAGTATGAAGGTGAGGCCTTCCTTCTTATCGGACGCTCTCCCTCCCGTGGCAGCATGAGCACCCCCATGTTTTATGCATGCCATACAGAACGCTTCTCATGAGTATACAAGCCAGGCTGCAGAACCGTGTTACGTTTGCTGGGTGGCGAGGGATGGGTAAAGGGTACATTGCCACTGAGAAAAACTGCCCTGCTCTATATCTTGGGGAGATCTGAGGAAGCCTTTCGTTTGGAAAGGGCCCAGAGACTGATCCGATGTGATAAGCAAGGTTCAGTGTCGGAACGGGTCTGCCTGCCTCGGAAATCCGTGGTGGGAAAGGAAGGCCCGTGTGCCAGAAGCTGATTAAATTTCAGTCGTCTATCCCAAGCAGTCCCTCACTGCTTGTAAAATGCCCCGCATAATTACAGTAACTATGGGTTTTCAAGGAATTTACACATTACCCTTATCATGGTATCTTTGTGGGTGCATTTCAACTTTAAAATCAATATCCCTAAAATAAACTTTAATAAGATTTATTAATTTTATCTATGTGGACCTTTTAAAAGTCAATATCAAATATCTTTCTCCAGATTCCTCTTGGCATTTAAGAAGCTTAGATATAATCAAATGTCACGCCCTCTGTACGTTACACCACCAGTGTGCCAGGGCTTTGCTCTTGTGTACAACATCGCCCTGTGTTAAACTTTGAAAGAGTTTGAGATCAATACTAAAGACTGTTTAAAATGTGGGGGTCACTGTGGTGCTCAATCTCCAGTCAGTTGACAAGGCCCATTAGCTGCTTCTTCAGCTATTGTCTTCCCCGATGTTGGGCCTGAATAACCCTTAAAGTCATTTGACAGCTGCAGCCGACCCTACACCAGGCTGCTGAAAATCGCCTCTTTGAAACCAACCTGCAGGCTCAAGAGGGCAAAAGACAGGAGCAGGCTTTTAGAAAGGAGAGCCCAGAGAACAGGCCTGCTTTCTTTCCTTCCAAGGGCAGGCAGAAACACTCTGAAGAAACACTGGCTTCAAACCTTCTCCCTTCACAGAAGCAATCGACTACCGCCCTGTCTTTGCAGAAGGCCTCGAAAGGGAGGAATCCCTGTCAAACATCACTAGATGACTCTTAAATGCCAATGGTCTTAATCTGGGGCCTTAATTCATGTCATGTTGCTATATCAAAATGCCTGAGGATGAGTGTTTTCAAAGGAACAGAAAGGTTTGCTTCATAGCTTAGAAAGTTTGGAAGTCTAAGCTTAAGCCCCACGTCTGCATCTACACTCGGTCGTGTGAGAGATGGCAATATTTACAGAGGAGACTTAGACAGGCTTGGGGTGACTTCCTATTCAGTCTCCATACACCTAACCCACACCAGCAGGCGAGCATTAAACCTTTTCCTACGAAGGGTGAAGCTCACAAAACCACTCCCACACCGCGGCCACCACCCACTCTCCGCCCACTCCACGCCCACCACACCCTCACCTCCCAACTCTACCCCACCATTTGGGTTCCCAGCTCTCAATTTCTTTGTATCTACAACCGAGCTCCCGACACGTGATCCTGCCGGAGACCGGCCGGCTCCCAAACCTCAGCTGCAGTAAATGCAGAAGGAGGAGATTTGGGAAATACAGATTTTAAGTTTTTTTTTTTGACACTGAAAGGATTTTGTCACTAATGCCTGGAAGGGGAGGTGTGGCTTAAATTGTGTTATGCTGTAACACTCGACTCTTAATCTTATCGGTTAATGAGATTTGCTAGACAACTCTTTCTCCTAAAAGAAAGGTAGGCAGTCAAATTGTGCGTGTGACACCTCGGTTTCAAGGGCTCCCCAGTAAGCTTTAATCCCAGCACTCAGGAGGCAGAAGCAGGGGGATCTCTGAGTTCAAGGATAGCCTGGTCTACACAGTGAGTTCCAGGACAGCCAGGGCTACACAGAGAAACCCTGGCTCGAGGACAAAACAGAAAGTAGTAACACTTAGCACAGTTAAAAACAAACAAACCCCACCCGACGTATGGCTCCGCAGTTAAAAGTACTGGGTTTTCTTGAAAAGGGACTGAGTTCAATTCATGGCATCCACATGGTGGCTCGCAGCCCTTTGTAACTCTGGTTCTTATTTTGATTTCCATGACACCGGACATACATGCAGACAAGACATTTGTGCACATAAAACAAATTTAAAAGCGTTAGCGTTAGCAGATGACCTTGAACTCATAATCTTGCTGTTTCTACCTCCTAAATACTGGGATTTCGGGTGGATGGCACAATACGCGTTCATACCGTTGATTCTGATAACCTCTTAAGAAGAGAGAAAGGCAGTGCATAACAGGTAGGTTATTAAAAACTTTGACTACACGATCTTTCCATTTGCTCCTTCCAGTCCTTCCCGGTGTCTTAGTCAGCTGTCTGTCTCCCATCAGATGCCAAAAGGTTTCTCCAAAAGCTGCTTGGGAATTTTGCTCGCGGCATCAAATTTGGTTGTGAGTTTAATCGATTGATTGAATGTTTGTTTGTTCATTTGTTTTTTTGTTTTACTTGCTTTGTTTTGAGACAGGGTTTCTCTGGGTCGCCTTGCTGTCTTAACTCACTCTGTAGGCCACGCTGGCTTTGAACTCAGAGAGGTGCCACCTCTGATTCCCAAGTGCTGGGATTAAAGGTGGACACCGCCACTGCTTGGCAGTAAATGTCTCACCACTAAGCAACTGTGATATTAAAATTTTTAAGAGATTCAGAAAGAAGGGATGCCAGTTTTGTGCCATAAATATTTCTAACCTGTCTCCCCTAAAACTTTAGTAATCCGCATGTAATGAATACACGGTGAAACATTGGGATTCCCGTTTTTATTTCTTTTTCCTGACTGTTATCTGACAACTCTCTCACATTGCCTTGCATATTTCTGATGATTAATTTTTAATTCGAGTCAAGGTGAAATGAAAATAAAACTGTTATTTTGATTAAATTGCTCTCAAATAAATAACAATATTTGTGATCATCCAAGAGAGCTTTTTTTAGCTCCTGTCTGGCATGCGCCACATGCCAGTCAACCGGGATGCTCGTGAGATTAGCGGCTATTAAGATATGAGTTGTCCCAACTCTGCTTAGCCTCTCATCTGTCATCATCATGATGAGGATGACCTCAAACAGCTAAATATATTAATGCTTTATAGGAAAATGGGGTCAAAAGATAAGCTCACAAGCTGGCCCTGTGGGGATTAATTCTGATTTCTACAGTTGGTCACATGTCACCAATGGTACACCTGACCTCAGATCAGACTGAAAAAGGTCACACATCCTTATGGCACACAGGCTTGCTCTGCCTTGGAGAACATTCCCTGTTGGGAGCATACAGGAGTGAGAATTTATCTAGCTATAATCCCAAAGAAAGGTAACCTTACTTGATCGGAGTTGACCTTCACTGCAGGGGTTAATTATAGAAATTTTAGGTATTATTATTTTAAAGTGTCTTTGAAATACAGTGGGAATAATGAATCCTTCCCTTTTTAACATTTATTCACTTTTATTCTATGTGTTTGAATGTTTGTCTGTGTGTAACTAAATGTACCACATGCACGCAGTGACCGGGGAGGCCAGCAAAGGGTGTAGGATCTCCCTGGAAATGGAGTTACAGGTAGTTGTGAGTTGCCATGTGGATGCTAGGAACTGAGCCCAAGTCCCCTGTGAGAACAGCAAGTGCTTTTAACCACTGAGCAGTATTTCCTGCCCCTGGATCTTTCCTTACACACTCTTTAATGACCATTTATTTGTCCAAAAGCTGGTAACACACGGCATACTTAATCCCCGTATCGGCCAGCTGCTAACAGAAGCCTCTTTCAACCACAAGTATCTTCTTGTCTCATTCTGGGAAGAACCGCATCCCAGGTTGGAGGCTGACATCTACCTGCACCTCACAGAAGTGCAAAGGAAGTGTTGAAGTTCTACGTGATAGATACCTGCTGTGCCCGTTTGAGAAAACACGTAAGCAGTAAGCACGGCTCGGAAGATGTTCCTGAGGAAGCTGGGAACACATATTAATAGCTCTCGCTGGTAGCATTTGAAAGTTTAACAACAGATTAATTTGGCTAATAAGTTCACACATGACTCAGGCGTAAATTCTACAAATGCTGGAACTGATTCTGAGACACAGCTCCGTGCTGCACAATGCCTGGCGTAGTGCCTGGCCTAGTGTGTGCTCTCAATAAATATTTGATGATGAATGGTTTTTGTTCACATCAAATCAAAGTATCCAGCTGGTGAAAGAGGGAGGCTCTTCTCCCTTAACTTCTGGATGCCCATATCCCATTTAGCTGCTTCTTACAAACAAAGAGCAAGGTATCACAGAACTATCCTGGATAACAACAAAAATGCATAAATAAAAACCCAAGGCAATAGGCCCCTTCGAGAACGAGCTCACATCCGCAAGTAAAATGGACAGCTTTGGGGAAAAAAAATTCTTGTTACTACTTAGACGCTGAAATAATGATTAGGTGAATTTAGACACTTTAATGGTATGGCACGGCTCTCCTTATATTTTGGAACTGTGAGAGAGGATATATACAATACTATATCGAGTCCTAGTGATAAAAATAAGGGCTCGTCTCTTTCATGATTACCTCCTCTGTATTTATTTTCCCTAATAATTATTAGCTTTATATAAATAATACGCTTTATTCCCTTGCTAGTTGAAAATGATGTTTGACATTAACGAAAGGTCAGGTTCATGAGTGGGAAAGCGCAGTGAGCATTGCCTTTATGGATTATTGAATTAAGAGGTCCATATATTTGACAAAGTATAGAAATCAAATAGCTACCATGTTAGCAGTGCCCTTTCGAATGCCACAGATTTATTGACATTTACCAAACATAAAAAAATGTTAAGAGCTGTGAGTGCTTAGTATGCATTATGATGTAAAACCTACAATCACATCCCCGATGATTATGGGGGAGCATTTAGATCAGGGCGAATGCTCTCATTGATTAGACATCGACTCGAGTATACGTTAAGCAAGGCCATTCGCCGTTAGAGAGCATGGGAGGGGTCAGCTGCACCTGTCGATGTAAGGCTTTCCTGATTCTGTGTCACACCCATCTATACCCCTGCCTAATTGTTCCATGGCCCTCCTTTGCGCTTGATAAATGGTGGGACAAGTGGATTCTGTGATTAACGGGTATGTTTACCTTAGTGTACCAGTGATAATGGAATTCGAAAAGGAAGGTATGGAACCGAATGTTCTGCTCTGCCTCGAAGTGTGAAGCCAGCACATCGGTTTTACGGTGCGAACTGTAAAGGAATCATTTAAGCAAAACCATGATCAGATTTTGGAGTGTGAACTCACACACAAACTCCTTTGTCTTCACATGACAGACACACAGACAGACCGTGTCTGTCCATGACTCCGGAGTCTAGTGTGTTATTGTCAGTGAAAGAAGTGATATTATAATAATCGAAAGCATTATTGTATTCTCTTTTGTGGTGATTAAATAAACCACAAGAAATGTTATGGAATTTGAATGATGGCTTTTATAAACCAAGCAGATTATTTAGATACTTAAAGGGGCAAGTTTGTTTACTTATATATTCACTCACTCATTCATTCACTCATTCATTCATTCATTCGTCAGTCAGTCAGTCAGTCAGTCAGTGAGTTTGAAGCAGGGTCTCATGTAGCCCTCACTGTCCTTGAACTTGCTGGATAGTCTAGGATAACTCTGGCCTCCTGATTTGCCTGGTTTACCTCTCAAGTGTTGAGAGTACAGGGTTGACTCACCGCATCGATTCCTACTGTTCTGCAAATGAAACTCAGTGCTCCATGCACGCTTGGCCACTGCTTTTCCAACTGAGCTACACTTCCAGCCCCCGAGATGATTGACGTCCACCAGGTTTAGTGATATCCATGTTTCAAGAGTTTCAGGAACATAAAGCTCAAACCTTTTCAAGGTTTAATCTCAGATAAAAAGCTCTTGTTTGAAAGATTACATGGACTTTGAAACTTACACAAGCTTGAAATGTACCCCAAATGTTGGACTTCTCCGAGGAAACATATATTTAAATATATAATAATAATACTTTTATACAAAACTGAAGCAAGTGCCTGTAACATAAGTGCCTTTCACCTTATTTTCTCTAGTAATACATCAAAGCAACAGAGTTGGCTTTCAAAATGAGGAGGGAGGTGGAATTTCATCTGAAACTTAAAAGCACCCGAGTTCAGGACTTTGTGGATTTATATTTTCGTGCTTTAAAAATACACATTTTTTTTCCAATTTTTTCTCCTCCATGGGTACAGGCTCCAGTCCATGGACAGCATAGCAGGCATTTTGAAGAACCATAGTTCAAATAGCAGAAGGAGGAGTCTATTCTGATACCTTTGGAAGGATGAGGGAGGTTTTGAATCACATGCTACAGCTGGGCTCTCTGATTCCCAAGCAATCATCAAGGGAGGAGGAGGGGGCAGGATGAATGGCCTCCATTGGCTTTGACATAAGCAATTCCCAGGTGACAGTCTGCTAGCTAGAGATTCACAATGTCCTGTAGGGGGAGTGATGGAGGGAAAGGGGCAGCTGGGGTAACCCATGCTGCAACTGCATTCTGACATCATAGTACTATGTCAGTGAGCCAGTTGCTGACGTCTCTAAGGCAACAAGAGGACCTTTACTAATTCTCTTGCAAGTCACATGAAGTGCTGGTCTGATCCATGCTAGCTTCTAAGAATCACTGTGTTGTAAGAAAGGTTGACCAATCATTTGTAGTACAAAGAACAAAATCGGCTAGAAGTGTTTAATGGTATGGATCTGTAGGTCTCTTCACCCGGGCAATGAGCACGTTTTATGGTGTTTTAGTAGAGTGCTATTTTGCTCTAATATATATTCTATTTAAATGAGACATGTAATAAACAAACTATTCAGATAGATGGACAGTGTTTAGAAGACTGTTTTTCTTTCTGTCCCTTTTTGGAAAGGTGCAATGGCATAATGGTATTAATATTAATATCAAATAAAGATTTGGGAGTAACCTATACTTAGAGAGATAAAGAAACTACTTTCTTCTTAGTTTTAATAAAATCGCTTTATTCTAGTTTACTGAAAACTAAAAAACATCACACAGCTAGTTTAAGGGAGCCACTCAAAACACTTTCCTAGTCCCAAGTGGTTGTCCAGAAGAGTCTTCTGAAAGTTAATGTGGCGGTCAGTGTAGTAGGAGACTAGGACAAGTGGTCAGAAAGGCATCCTGAGCCGTGTTCTGCTGAAATCTCAGTGACAAGGACATGGGCAAAAATGTTTCTGGAAATAAAACGCCATTCAGAACATGGTAAGAGAAACCTTGGGAGCAGAGACAGGTCAACATGGCCAGGGCCCAATGACCCAGCCTGGTCCTGTCTTTACAGAAGACAGAAAGTAGGAAAGGGAGGACTTCCTCCATAATGGGCTGGGAGGCATAGAAGAGACAAGTGGTTCAACGTATGTCAAGTCACAACCTCTGCTCTTCCTGCTTCTTCACTCTGCACAAGACTGCTCAAAGTCCCTACACTTCCAGCTTTGGTCAATAGAATGGCTCCCAAGTCTTGCAAGTGCTACTGGATCGTGAACATGAGAGTCCCATCCAGTCCTTCATATAAAATAAGCCTTAGCAAATAGAATTCTGGAAAAAAAAAAGAAGCAGTGGGCAAAGTGAGCACAATTGTCACAACAGACAACTGTGACTGTTAAGGAAATTAAGCACTGTTAAACGCAAACACCTCTGTATTGGAGGAATGGGAATGGTTTCTTGAGGGTGAGATCCCACTCATGGAAGGCTCCAGAGCATCCTGCTCCAAGAAAATTGTCTAAGCAAATGTCTTCCCTCTATGATGTGTGCAAGAAGGTATTCACAGGCTCTGCAGTTAAGACGTAAGAGAGCCAGGCTACATCTCAAACTTTGCAAAACTTGGCATTGTCTGCATGATACTAGTCATGTGTGCATTCAGGACACAAGAGTTGGGAGGGAGGGTAGAGAGGTTTGCACCCGTGTGAGGAGGAAAGGGACTAATTAAACCAGACAATGTGTAGCAGTGTTAGATGCCCTGTAAGGAGACCCACTGGGAAAGCAAGCCCAAATTGCCATGAAGATCCCAGGGTCCTAGAACATCCATCTAAGAAAGCTGTTAGAACTAAAGGAACTGACCCAGGAGGAAACCATGCAGGCTACAGATATCAGACTGTGGAGTTAGAACCTACAAAGCCCACTGGAGCCCAGGCGATGTTGCCTGAAGCTCCAGGTGCCAGACATGAAGCCTGTAGGGTTTGGTATTTGCCCTGCCCAGTTTCCATCTTGTTGTGACCTGTCCAGTCTTTTCTTGACCTGTTCTTTGCTTGCTTTCTTCACAGTCCTCCTGTTAGGATGAGAAGGTTTGCTCAGTCCCATTGCATAATGTGTAATGTGGCTTTCATTTCACATGGACTCACGGTCGGGAAATTGCCTTGAGTCTCAGATGACTTGAGAGAATTCACTGAATTCACTGTGCATTGTGAGATGGCTATAAATAACACCAGGGTTGTGTGTTTGGATGCTTGGCCCCCAGATGATGAGGCCATCTTGAGACATTCTGTAACTTTTTGTTACTATGGATTAGAAGAAAAAACAAATTCACTCTGGGTGTGGGTAGGTGTATCCTAGCTCCAAGCACTAGTTCTGGTTTTAGCTTTCTGCTTCCTGTTAACCTTATGTAACCGGACACCTTTCTTTTCTGCTGGCTGGGAGGTAAGCTTCGAGGGCCTTCCTGTTGGATGTCTTTCTCACAATAGGAACTGTATACCTTAAACCATTGGTTCTCAACCTATTGGTTACAAACCCCATCGACAAACCTCTATCTCCAAAAATATTTATATCGCAATCCATAGCAGTAGAAAATTAAAGTTATGAAGTAACAACAAAAATAATGTTATGGTTGGGGGTCAACGCAGCATGAGGAACTGTACTGAAGGGTGTGAAGGGTGGCAGCAATAGAAAGGTTAAGAAGCACTGCCAACTCTGAGGAAGAATAAGGCCCTCTTCCATCACAATGTCTCTATCAGGTATTATATCATAGCGAGCAGGAAATTAAATAAAAATAGCATTTTCTGAAACAAGATAAAATTTTCATGACAAAGTGTTGAACCAAAAAATTATTTCAGTAGCTCTATTTATATATTGAGACACAGAAAAAAATCTATGAACCATTAACACATTTTATAAAATACATCATTAAATTCCCCCACCCGATTTAGCAGGATGTAAGTTTGCCTGCAATCACAGCCTACAGAGCCAGCATTGCTACAAGATTGAAGGGCAGGAGGTAGCAGACGGTGATAGGGAATACGTGTCCGTTCCTCCCGCAAACGCTTCCATTGAAATGTTACACCCTACTATTAGGAAGGGGTGCCTCTGAAAAGCCATTAAGCCGAAAGGTATTTTCCTCATTACGGAGGGAGACTGTCACACTTCTGTGATGTTGCATGATGTCAAGGGAGTCTTCTTTGAAGCACAGATCAGCTCTTATCAGACACAGTCTTCTGTGTCTTTGTCCTAGCCTCCACGGCCTCCTGCACTTTGAGTGTTTGGTACCATGTTGAAGCAGTCCACTTTCGTGAAGTGCTCTCCCAGACCTCCCAGAACAGTGTAGCATTAGGAAATATAAACTCATGGTCCTGACAGCTGAGCCCCCTTACGAGCTGTGAGCTTCTATAAGTGGCCACCTGCCCCAGTGGCAGGGCATCCCTGACGATGTCTCTGTATCTTCCTCATCATATAAGCATTGAATAGATCAGCCTATTAGAATTTCTCACACAAACTAAATAGCTATTACTATGGCCCAGCTTTTCTCTATGCTCGCTGTAGGCCTTCAAAACATTTTTCCTCTTCTCTTTTGGCCCCTCCCACTCTTGAGAGATTTTTTTTCTAACTTTTCCTCAGTAAATCCACATTTCCCCTGCCAAAATAAATGAATAGATTGAATAAAACACACTTATAATTTTATAATAAGTATCAAAAATGGTTTCCATGCTTCATTTTTTTCTAAATATTTCCAGGTATGACCACTTCTGTGGCTTAAAAGAAGTACCCATCGTACAGTCGCGTAACTCCTGCTGTGTTCTTTGTATTTTTTTCTAATATGGCCTATTAACACTTTTACTTTCTCAGGATTGGCACTTGTGAGAAATGGCTGTTCACCTCTGTCTGAAGTCATTATCACGTATTGATCACCAGTCAGGGCCTTAGAGGGATTAGGTGCCAGTCAGGAAGAGCAGAGATACTCTCAGGATGGAGGTGAGGAAGTCCGAAGAGCAGAGGGGCGAGCTTCCAGGCGAAGGGAAATAGAGGATGTGTAGAGTAAAGATTACACAGCGGGGGACGCCAAGGGATTATCACGTCGCATGTGTGGCTCGAAGTACATTTTCTATGACCGCTAATGAGGCCCCTTGACTTGTTACTAGCCATCTTTAAAGCCTCCTTTCAAACATGAAGGACCTGTAGGTAACTGGTCTAATGCAGTATGTGTAGACAGCCCAAAAAATGGTATCAAATGTGCTTGAGTTCGAAGCCCAAGAGTTTTCTGGTAATAATAAGGGAAACAGGCTTCAAAAAAAAAAGTTCGCCTACAGTTCTGCACTTAAAATGCCTTACTGTGTGGGAATTGTTTCACCTGACTCACACACACACACACACACACACACACACACACCATTCCATTTTAACAGAAACGAATTTAAAAGTCAAGAGTGTGAAAGTTATTAACACCACACACCTGAGCCTGACCCACAATGTTTGAGCTAAGGGGATGGGTGGTACACACTGTTGCCACTCATTCATTAATAAGACACGCAAGGTGTCACTGTGAAGTCTACCTAGGGCAAGCTATTGTCCCTCAAACCAAAACTGATTCCTGTTCACCTAAACACACGGTGGGAAAAATAGCGTGATCTGCCAAAAACTCCAAAGCCCCTTTAGGACCGATGGGTGAGCGCTCTGTCGAATGTGATTGGCATGTATAGTTCTAGCATCTGCGTACACCTCTGTCACCTCAGTTGCCCTATCGTTGGCCATTCTAAGTCAGTTCTATTTCCCATTGATATTGAGATGAGTTCCTTCTTTTATTCCTTCTAGATGTATCAAACCTTAGGGCTAGGGAACTTACCATTGGGCAACAGCCGTGGTAACAAAGGCACCACCACCCCTCCTCATGGAGTTCAGCACTTGGAATGCTTAGCAGATGGGCCATTTAAATGAATGTGTAGACCCTCAACCCCAGAATTCCCCAGTACTTTGTTCTCTGCAAGTCCTACGTGCAGCTTCCAGCCCCGTCTCACCCCTCTTTCTCTCTCACACCCTTCACAGCACAGTTCCTAAAAACATATACAAGCTGTAATAGTGGGTTATTTTTTCTTAAATCTCCACATAAAAGTATGAATGTGGCTGATTGTGGTACTAATCAGGATGAGGAAAGGGCAGAGCTCCACACTGGCTCCTTGAAATATTTGCATTTTTCATGTTGATTAGAAATCGTTTCTAGATTCAGGTATCAGCCGGGCTCAGGAAAGCAGAGGCTGAGCAAACTCCTCCTGGTGCCTGCACACTACGTGTGTTCCTGGATCTTCCCACCGCGCTCGGGACTATATCTCAATCGACTTAGCGCTTTTCTTATACTTGTTGCCCAAGTTCCTCAGTCTGTACCTGTTCCTGTCAACAGGATGTACAGATGGTCCTAAATTTGTATGGTTTTCAACACACGAGGCTCCTTCCTCCTTCAGGTAAGGGGGAACACTGCTTCCCCACCTGGGTCACTTGATCGGTTCTCAACCTATGCAGGTTGAGCCAACTGTTTTTACAGGAGCTGCATATCCGATATCCCATATATGAGATATCTACATTATGATTCATAACAGTAGCACAATTACAATCACTAAGCACCAATAAAGCAATGTTGTGGTTGAGGGTCACCACAACGTGAGGTCATATTATCAAAGGTCGAAGCATTATTAGGAAGGCGGAGAACCACTGCTGTAGAGGATACCAAAACCTCTGTGCAAACAGCGATTGCCTGTAAATGGGCCCACTTACCAGTTTATCCAGTTATCGAGTTCTCCCTATGTGTTTCCTTTCTCCTTGGTTTCCTTTTGTTTTTGAGACAAAAAAAAAAAAGGTATACTTGTTTATATGATTGTTTTTGAAGTCATGTAGCCCAAAGGTATTGTTGAGGTATGCAGTCAAACTCTACTTAACATATATCCAACAAGCTTTTCTAGAGATGTAGTTTGCAAGGTGAAGTAAGATATTGAAGGATCCGTTCTGAGCTCTGAGCCCACAGTGATAAAAAAAAAAAAAAAAAAAGCAAATAAACAAACCCCAGGTGATTCGATGTTGAAAGGCTACAGAATACATAGCGCTTCGAGAAGCCCCTTGGAAATAGCATCTGTTGCTTTGGACTGACACTACCATCAACCTGGATGTCTGATAAGGGTATCAGCAAACGCAGAGCGTCTACCTGGTGCCAGATAAGGTTCTAGGCGCTTCCTACTCTACTCCTGGAAGACACCGCTGTCACCGTTTGGCAGAGAAGTCAATTGAGATGCAGAGATTACGCCACACTAGTAATTCTAGACGACCTGGAGACTGAACCCAGACGGTCTAGCTTCAGTCCCAACTTCCTAAGCAAGTACATGGCAAAGCCATCGTCAAACACTACACCGAACTTCCGGCTTGTCCGCTCTCTGCCATGCTTGTTCTAAAAGAACTAAACGTTTCTAATCCTGCTATGGCACTCATGGTTCTAAATGCCCAGGGTGCTCTTAGCTGTCCCGCAAAACTCAAATACTGGTCTACTCTCTTCCTTGACTCTTAATCTAATTTAGGAGTCCCCCCTCTGTGTTCCCATAATGCTACAGGTGTGCACACGTGTATAGCTGATTCTTACTGAGCAGGGAATTGCAAAGAATTAAAGTCTGTCCGTGGGATATTTAGTTCTATTTTTGTAACAACCTTATTTGGAAGGCACTTCATGGCACAGGAACGCATTGATGCATCCTGACAATACACGAAGGTCCCTATGCCTCTGACTAGAATTAATGAATGACAAGTGACGAAATAAAAATTAAAACTCACACTGTGGCCTGATTCCAAAGATCGTTTTCCTAAAGGCAATGTCATTCACATGTGTATTTCGGTGTGTATAAACCCACACCACTCTAATTATCATATGTGACACGTAACATGTCTCATCTTCACTGGCAGCACCCCTACTAGTCAGAGCCTTAGCCATTTGGTTCTGTAGCCCCAGGTCCTAACAGTGTCTAAGACATAAAGAGTAAAATTTTAAGAACTATAAATGTTTGTTGTTGTTTCTCGTGAGAGCCTGTTTCTCCATTAGTCCTTTATCTGATATGTACTTTGTGGTGTTTTCCAGGGTTTCAAATCTCAGTCTCCTCACTCCCAAAACACTCCCTCCCACAGCATTAGTTTCTCACTGACTTCTCTGGGTTCTTGGCTTCTCCCTACCTGTACACCTGAACCCTCTTCCAAAAACATCTTTCTCTCCTGTTTCTGATATGCAAATTCCAAGTCACACTTTTGGAGTCATCCCTTCCATGAGCCATTCAGTTTACGTATTCTGTCTTCTGATTCTTTTTCTGTTGTTGTTGTTGTTGTTGTTGTTGTTGTTGTTGTTGTTCTGTTTTGCTTTTGCCTATGTTTCTTTGATAGTGCAATCTCAGCTTCTTATCTTACTACCATTATGTGTAAGCCTACATTTCCCGCAAAAGAAACTAAGGAAGAACTATGGGGTACTGGTTTCAATCATTCAGTGCCTGGGGTCTGGATTTCACAGACTAAGTCCTAAAATAAACATTTAGTTAACGATTGGATGGGAAATCTAAGCAACATACCTTGAACAGTGTTCCATTTTTATCAGGAAGCCATTTGTTAATGTGCTGTCATTCTGTACCAACAGTGATTTGAAGATATAGTGAGCCAATAGTATTCTAACTCTCTATTTCAGAACATAGATTGGATAGAAGGAAATTAATATTTTTGTTGTGTCATATTGGTCTTTTTCAATGTGTGATTATCACAGGAAGACAAACTAGCCTTTTCCACTAATACACAAGCTTCCGCTTTCTGAAGGTTCCCAATCTGTTGCCCACCTTGTGCTCACTCCAGGTCAGGAATCTCCGTCAGCTCTCCGGTCCAGAAGCAATTTGTTCCCTCTACTGGGGTAGCAGGGTCATCTGATTGGACTCTCCATAGTCCTGCCTGAATAGGAAGGGAATTAGATTGCAGTGTCAGAGGAAATTACTCATTCTAAGAAGAAGTCACACATTATCTATGGCTGATGCCGTCTCTGACACTCATTTATGATTAAAATTAAAAGTAAGAAGAGGAGGCAGTTTGGCTGCACTTCTACGACAATAAACCCATGAGGACCAAATTAAATCGATGGTGCTGGTCTGTAGCATGCCAGATAAGAAAGTGGTTTTCTCCGGGGTGTCTTAGAATTTAGGGCCATAGCCAGTGTGTCCAGAGAGGAGATGTGCTTCCCAATGCAAGGGGTCTCTACAGAAATTCATTCTAAAACAGGTTTTATTTTTGTTGATGCCTGATAAATCCAAGTTACTTAGGCCCTCTCCACGAATTATCACAGGGCAAATGTTACCATGTATTTGATAGTGTGTGTGTGTGTGTGTGTGTGTGTGTGTGTGTGTGTGTCTGTGTGTGTGTGTCTGTGTGTGTGTGTGTGTGTGTATCTGGGTAGGTCTGGTTTATGTAGGTATATCTGTGTGTGTCTCTATGTGCTTTAAGCATGTCTCTGTGTGTCTGGATATGTCTCTGTGTGTTGTACATACATGTGTATACTCCCATCCATGTGTCCATATTCACATGCACAAGCATATGTTATGGGCACATCAAGACCCAAAGCTGTCTTCCTCATTTGCTCTTTAATTTAATTTACCAAGGCAGGGCCCCTTGATAGACTCAGGGCACACCCATTCTGCTAGCATAGGTCCCCCTGCCTAGGGGATCATCTGTCTCTGCCTCCTATGCTCTAGGATAACAGACAGTCGCTACATTTGCTCAGTTCTTACCGAAGTGATTTCAGAGGGTGCTGTGGTCCTCACACCTATGTGGCCAGTACCTTACCCATGGAGGCACCTCTGTGGGCTTGATACCTCTGGTACGTGTTCTAAGAAAACAATAATGAATGCGCTCCACGAACGGCAAGAATGATAATTATGTCTTGATTATGCATTCCCGAAAGACTATGGAGGCATGTTAAAATGTGTAATTTAAGCTGGTTCACAATGATACAGACTGGCTTCAAAAAGGTGCTGAATTCCATGCCTGGAGAGGATAAAAAAAAATTAAATCTTAGATCCAAAAGAAAACTCAGTATCGATCTTTAGAGGGTAAAAAAAAAAAAAGAGATGGAAAGGCTACAAAACTATTTTAGTTTCTGGAATAAATATAGCGACAAAGACGGTTTAAATGAGAAAGGCTTCTGGATTTATTTAAAGAGGTGTCGTCTCTTTGGCCTCTTCACGCAGGACCCAGGGAACGACAATGATTTATCGCCTGGGCTCTTCTCCGGTGAGAAGGCTGTGATTTGTTTCTTGCACTCGCCTGTTTTATTCTTTGACTTTATTGCCTGGCACTTAAACACTTGAGAGTTTCTCACTTCGGCCACCAGTTTGCTCCACCCAGAGAACGCCTCTGCTGTTCTTACAGCGTATTCTCTTCAAGTTTGAAGCAACCACTTACTATTTATCTTGTTCTAGTTCTTAAGAATTGTAATGGTCAAGATGCCCATGTCCCCTTAGGTTACGGGACCAGTAGATAATTGTAGATTTCCATTAAAAATGTGTTTCTGGAGCTCCCCGGGAGTAAGATACATTTACATCTCCGTTATATACGTGCATGCTCCAAGCCATCAACACAGATGGAGAATTACTACCAATTAGTTCAGCAGAGACTAGTAACACTATCGATTTCGGTTCCAACCGAAGCTAAAACAAATATCAGCTGACATTAGGCTTGCATTTTTTCCTTTTGGAAGTTCGAATTCAATAAAAACTGATTCCCTGTGAGGCAGACGGTGGCTAGGGCTAATGATCTGCAATGTGTTCTACACAGACTGCAACCGAGGGCTTCGGGAAGGAATTTAACTCCCCAAGTTAGTGAGAGTTAGACTTCCTGAAGATTCAGCCCGGGAAACAAAGCTTGCTTGGCGTCCACACAAACAGTTGGGTTTACATCACACCGAGTGTTTCTATTTAAAAATAAACAATGACTAGGGCTGGGCCGTGGTTCAGTTGGCAGTGTTTGCCGTGGAAGCCCGAACACCTGAGTCCAAGCCCAACACCTACATAAAGAGCCAGGCACGGCAATGTGTGTTGGAATCCCAACAGTGGAGAGGAAGAGGCGGGAGGCAGAGGCAGGTGGACTCCTGGAATCTCATTGACCAACTGGGCTACACTACTTGATGACCACCTGGGACAATAAGAGACACTGTTTCCAAAGAATAAAGGACATCTGAGGACAGTGTAGAATTTGGTCTACTACATACAGAGGCATTCATGTACACAAATGTGCACATGCGTGGGCAAACACACAGTAACAAAAATCTATTCCAATGACAATAAACTCGTTATGCAAAACTCACCTTCAGTGACTACTGATGATCAATACTCAAGTTCATCTACTGAGCATGTTGCCTAAGTGTCCGCCCATTCAAGAGCCTACATGGGACTGTGGACTGTGTTTTAGGCCTGTGTGTCCACAGAGATTGAAGCTAATTGCTGAGTATGGTGTCACAGGCCAGTTAAACCCAGCACCTGGGAATAAAGACAGAAGGATCACAGAAGGCTAGCCTACTGTGTGAGACTTAGTCTAAGAACTAAAAAGGGAAAAAGAAATGAAGAATTTAAAACATATAGGGAAAAAAACCAAAAAACACACAACACACACACACACACACACACACACACACCTGAGTTATCACTGCAATTGGAATTGAAACGAATTTAATCTCTACTCAAATTTTTATCATATGAACTCTATATTTTCCCATTCGTTTTTCATGATTCTAGAAGTGAATTCGCCATGCCACCAAATGATATCAAGCTATGTTTTTCTTATGATTCAAAGACCAGTCTACTCTTTGAGCCCAAATAACAGCTGGGGAAAGAGTTCATGCAGTAATGTGTATACAGATGTAAGTAATTTGAATTTGTTTAGGTGAAATGTTTCAGCAACGCTAAAAATTCTGCATCCTCAGTAACGTAAGCTTTGTGTTGAGAATCTTCCTTTTCTTAGTGAAATTTCTGAGCCTGTTTGGCATCTTAGTTCATCTTCGAAACCACCTATGAGGTCTGTACGACTATTCTCTTCCTCGTAGGTGAACATATCAAGATTCACAAATGTAGCCCAGCCTATCTGTGAGAAGACAGCAAGTTGTGAAATCTACCTACAGATCAATTCTTTCTCTGCCAAGGTTGGCTTTTTACTATGCCACCTTTGTTTTGCAAATTGCTCTCTGTATTTATCTAGAAATGTTATTAAGTATCCAGAGGAAAGGAAATTATGCAAGCTATTATTTTCCTCAGATACCTTTGTATAGACAAAAATCTCAGTAGGTCGCCTTGGCTGGCCAAGAACTTTTGACATGGGCGAGGGTGGCCTGGAACTCACAGATATCCACCGGCCTCTATCTCTCAAGAACTGGGAATAAAGTTATAAGCATCCCTCAAATATAACTTTTAGTTAATAAATATATGCTTATAGATGTCTTTGCAACCACAAGTTATGTATTGTAGTTACTAATGCGTGTGGAAGAAGAATATGGAAAGAAAGGCTTGTGGAGAATAGCAAAACGCAGAACTGCAATTTCCCTATGCTTTGCTTAGGATGTTACAATAAAAACCCTCAGGACTGGGTAGCTTAAATAAAAGCTACTTACAGTTATAGAGGCTGGAAATCCAAGACTGAGATGTAGGAACACTGCATTTTCTTGGCGATGACCCCTTCCCAGGACTTATAAGAGCATCCTCATTGTACTTCATAGGACAGACCACTGGTCTCAAATAGAAAGTCACTCTGCCCAACACAGGGCTTTCACTGTCACAGCTCCGCCTCACCTCACACTGAAGAGGGAGGAAGAGAATTTTAACATATACATTGTTAGAGGACAGTAACTTTCTGTCCAAAATAACTCAACAAAAACCATTCAGGTGAGCACTTCATAAGAGTAAAATATCGGACAAATGTCTGTCACTGCTAAAATCCCCCTGTAAGGGCTTGGTGTGGCTTGACATCATATCACAGAGGAAAATGAAATAAAAAATTGGGACTCGGTGGTAACAAAGTCATTTGAACTATGATTATTGTCATCTTATGAGTGCCCCCATTGTGACAGCCTGTGGAGGCTGACGGAGGAGAAAGAAACGGTCCGTGCACGGAGAAATCAACAGGTCCACGTGAGGCTGCATCTGCCTCACAGTGGGTGCTACCCATCGCTCACATTTAAACATGGTGGCCATTTGTTAAAGACTAACCTTCACTCCATGTACGAACTATGTTCTGTACTTGCTGTATGGTACGATGGTAAGATGATACCAATCTGTGATTGGCAGTGGTTGCACATGCTAACGACACAACAGATTTCTCCTGTGTACCTCGGGTTGAACTAACATTTCAAAGAAGAAGAGCCCCGCGTCCTGTTCAAATAACAGAGCCAGAATGACTCAAAGTAAAGACGGACAAGTATAGACTCCATGCTCCAAAACCGGAAGGCTAGCGTTCCACATGACATCTCCGCTCTAATTCACTGATCAGATCATATATTACCAGCACTTTCCATTTTTCCTCCTCTACTTGTGCCAAATAGCTAAATAATCGTTGTATTCATTTGGCCATTAAATATGATATTCTCCCTCAAAAATCATAAAATTAATTATGTTTTAGGTTTCGGCTTGTCTTGACATAACACATTTATTTTTAGAGGATTATTTTTAATACTTTATTGAAAGGAGCTGGTATAAAGTTTATACACACACACACACACACACACACACACACACACATATATATATATATATGCATATATATACACACACATTCTCTATTTTAGGATCAATGTGAATTAATGCTTCAAGCAATGAAGAAACAAGGCGGTCATGTTAGGGGCCTGGTGCACTAAGAGCCTTCTCAAGCCTTGTGACTTAGGGGACGTAACTCCTCAGGCACCACACAGCTAGCACAGCCCCTGATGTTTCCAGGTGAAAAGTCGCCCCTCCACCTTACATCTCTCTGACTCCTTGGACCTGAGAGGTTCATTTCGTGTTTTAGGATGCAGGAGTAGGGGGAGTGGATAGAGCGTTGCCAACGACAAATGTACTATAAAACCTTTGTGTGAGTTCCCTAAACCTAGCTACAGGATGCTTGAAATCTGATGAAGATTCGGAGAACCAGATTTCAGAAATGTCCCTAAACAAAAGAAAAGAAAGCCGAGGGTGAAATACCAATGACAAGAACAACAAAGAAGGCATCACAATGAAGGGCAGGTCTCAAGGACCACTGTGAGAACAAAGACTTCCAGAAGGCTGAGGGGGTGAGGGCCAGGCACTTGCCACCGAGCCTGACAGTCTGAGTTTGTTCGCCTTGCATCCTAGGAGGGGAGAATCAACTCTCATAAGTTATCCTCTGACCTCCAGGCACACACACACACACACACACACACACACACACACACACACACACACACACACACCGACACACATACTGTTTCTCTCTTGATGAGAACCATGTGAAATATGAGATGTCCCTAGCAAGCGTTTCCACTGTAGTCATGGGAAATAGTAAACAATTACATTCTATAAACCAACCCATCTGAGCAGACGTCATAATTAAAGTTATGCATCTGCATGCATCATTGATTTATGAATTTGCTCAGAGTTGCAAAAGCCATTATGCATTCGCTGCTTAAGAGACAGTTTATAACTGGGTGACCTCTCAGTGCACCAATGGAGAGGCTCTGCAATGCATGAGAGTTCCAAACGGTCACACTGATTTTTTGATTACACTTTAAACCATATTTTCTTTCTTCATTGAAGAGTTTTATGACTGTATATTCATAACTATCGATCGTTCAGGAAAGAATCATCACATCCAAGCAAAATCGCCTCGCAAGAGCTAGGCTTAGGCTTCAAGGGAGGCAAGCAAAGCTATTAACAGCAGAATCTTGGCTCCAGGCTGCCCCACAGACTTCATTCTACAGTCCCTGAGGAGGGGTCTGCTTGTCACCAGGTGCTGTTAAGGGCTGAAGGATGGGTGGCCGTCCTTATCTGGGAATGTCTTTGTTTACGTGGTGTTCGGTTCCACCGCTGGTCTTCGCATTCATGTTGTCTTGTGGAATAAACTTCCTTGTTTGTTTTCATTTGGTCTTAGCCTAAGAACTAGGAAACCTTAGCACACAGCGTAAACTGAGAAGGAAAAACAGGGTCTTAAAAGTTAAGTGAGGGCAAGAATGCAAGGGGTGCAGGGTGCAGGGGTACAGGGGTGCATTTAGTGCTCTAGATTTCAAACTCTTGAAAAGCCTCTCCCTTCTCTACCCTATGCACATTCCACCAATCTCTCCACAATTCTAATCAAAAGATATTAAGGAAAGACCTGTCTTGCCAGCAGTGTGTGTGTGTGTGTGTGTGTGTGTGTGTGTGTGTGTGTGTGTGTGTGTGTGTACAACCATGCAGCAGTCTTGTTCCTTGTATTCAGTAAATTCTCCTAGGCTTCAATAATCATGGTATCCATGCTGTGCTGGAAATAGATACAAGAGTCTAGGAACAGCTAATCAGTTTACCACATCCGACCAGATCACGCAGTTACCCATTTCTCTACTTTCCCCTCAGAGGTGACCAGTTCTGATGCTTATAGAAAGGTGGGCCATCTCATGCCATACAAATCGCTTTGTCATGTGTACCCCCACCCCCGTGTACACGAAGGCAGCAGGGGCAGGGATAAAATTTAAAAAAAAAAACCCACTCCCTTAAACATGATTCAGACATTCATTCCCCACTTGGTCCTCTGAGTAATTTTCTCCTTGCCTAGTCTCAGTCTGTATCAAATTTCAGTTAGATTCTTCCATTTGCTTCTGCTGAGAGACACTGTGGTGAGCACAGTTTATTGCACACCTTTCTTCAGTCCCTCTTGTTTCGAGGTTTGACTGTGTTGAAAAGTTGTGATTTTAAGAACAGATCTTTAAACATACGCACTGACTACTTTGATTTCATTAACGCATACCTGTGTGTAGATCCCATCCCACTCTATCAGAGGATGCCAGCTCTCAGTGATGCCCGGAATGCCCTGAAAATAGCATAAAGGCTTACTGCTGTGACGCATGTGAACAACACTGTCTATACTGAGGAATGGGAGTCATTCAAACGGGAATTCGAAAGGAACTCTGTCCTGTCTACCAACATTAAAATAGGCAGTGTAAGATTTCAGGAGCAAGTTCCCAAAATGATCGGGTGGCAGGTTGAAAGAATTCCTAAGACTTCCATCAAATAATAATCAGGGAAGAAATCAATAGGATGGAGTCACAGCGCTGGGATGAGAGGGGAGACTGGGAGAGGAAATGTCTCTCATAACCATGGAGCAGTTCAGTACCCACTAGCAGAATCCGGGGCTCAGGTTTCCTAGGAGCATAAAGTAAAACGTACCGTCTAACAGCTGAAGTGGTGAGAGTTCAGCACAGCCAAGCGTTCTCTGCTTCCTAACGCAGGCTGACCATCCTCATGAGTGGGCTTTGGCTTTCATTAGACACCTTGTCATGTGACTGTGGTGCAGTATTAGACAGGGCCATTTATTTGCTAATTACATTGTGATAGCACAAGTTTTTAATTTTTTTTTAAACTCACATGTCCTTCATCCTGGAGGAAAAAAAATATATATCCCCATTCTTGTTACAACTCAAAAGAGTTGGCTCTGAATAAGCAATAGCTATCATGGTTTTTGTATATATTTCCATAACTAACTAAAACATTATGAAGTGAGAAAAAGATAAAATCTGGAAGATATTTATTACCAGATTAGGACAATTTAAAACTTAGTCGAAGTTTGAGCCTGCAGGACTTGGCAATGCTCCCTCAAGCCTTCCTTCGGTGGCCTCTGTCCTCTCCGCTGGACATCTTAACTTCCAGACTTTTACCACTTGACCCTTAGAACTACAGAAGTCTGGAACGTTTCAGATACTCAAGCCAGATGTTTTTTATTTATTTCTGTGAGAGGTTCTTTTAGCCTCTTTTCTATTTTACTAAATGAGGGGTTTTTTGTTTGTTTGTTTGTTTGTTTGTTTTGTTTTGTTTCGTTTTAAATTCACAAAGACAAAACGTTTGAAAGCACAGTACTGGGTACAGAGTTACAGTTATTCCCCACCAGACAAGGAAAGAGGCCACTCAGTGCTGGAATCCTTTATATGTGTTCTGATGAGGCTGATACATAATAAACGAATTGCAGAGTCCAACGAGAAACAGCAATTTGGAAGTACCAAGTCCAATTAGAGAAAGCCGGCATAATGGACAGCTTCTCTGACAAACACACAAAGAGAGTGGGAGGGATGATTCCAGATGAATTGTGTGAGAGTCCTTGATGCCTGTGACCAGCATAACAACCTAGAAGTGAGTGTGAGGGCTGACTGGGCGGAGGACTGACCACTCAGACTAAGGTTCAAACGAACCTAACGTTTCAATGCTTGCCCGTTGTGGCAGGCAGAGTCCTGCTCCTTCCAGACCGTGCTTTGCTAGCACCTGAATGAGTGCCTAGGTGACAAAGTTATAAACCCCTTCCAATAACTGACAAGTGTCTGAGTCACTTTAGAAGAGGTTGAGAGCAGCCCCCTTGTTCTAAAATTATACGAAAGGGCCATTTTGTTTCTCAGGCAATTTGAAAGCCATTCATTTCCGTGGCAGCTGGCCAAAACACAAAAGCCAAAGAATGGCAGCCGAGATGTCACACATCACCTACACGTGTAAGCTTGTGCGTTGCCTGCCTCAGAGAGAGCCTCAATAGAAGAAATTCAGAGAAGAGTCACGGCAAGAACTGACAGAGCGTTTCTGGTCCCCGCTGTTTCCGATTGGCCTGCATGGGCTGCCTTGTCAGAAAGGAACTTTTGTTTTGTTTTGTTTTGTTTTGTTTTGTTTTGTTTTGTTTTGTGACAGGGTCATCCACGGTCCAGTCCAGGCTGTCCTAGAACTCTGTGTAACCAAAGACGACCTTGAATCTCTCCTTTTCCCCCTCCAGGTTCTGAGAGTGCAGACCTGTACCTCACTGTCCCCGGGGTTTGTGGGAAGAATCAACACTCTGTCAACAGAGTTATGTCCACAGCCCCTTAGCTGAACTCTTGATCCTGGGGAGAGGAACATCCTACATTACTTGTGACAAAGGACACTTTATGCTTCCTTCGATATTCAATGGACAAAGTCTCATGTGGTATACATCTGGTGGGCCATGCCTAAACTTAGGTTGTCCAAACCTTCATGCAGTTCCTGGACTTTTGATTTATCATTTACAATGACAGGGACCCCAGAAAAAGGTACACAACTACATCCTTTCCCCACCCAGTGGGTTTGAAAAATTACTTGGCACAACCAGCTTACATGCTGGCTTTGAAATCCTGACTTTGGACAGGCTGAAATTATAATATATAGAATGCTTCAAGTCTTCCTTTGCTTGCCAGGATTTGAACCCAAGCTGTTGCTCTGTTGCCAAACTCAATTTACCAGACTAGAAAGGCCGAAGGATTCCCCAGAGTCGAACTGGTGATGAGGACTCAGTTGTCAGAATATGGACTCCTAGACCACCAGAGGCAGAGGCAGGAGTGGAAGTTGAAAGCATTCTTGCCTGTAAGGTGAGTTCAAGGTCAGTTTGGGACAGACCAGAATCAAGAAAAGAACAGAAAAGGCTTTTCCTGAAGTCACTAAAGTATTTAATGATGGAACAGATTGTGCATCTTCCCCTAGAATGTGAACTACCAACTGTTGTAAACTATGTCTGCCAATTTCCACTTCGAATGAAGGACCTTTGAATCTTGTTAGCCAATGACTGTTTTCCATACCTATCACACAAGCAGAAGCAGAGCAGAGTTTCACCACACTCTGATTGAAGGACAAAACCTTTTACCTCTCTGGCTTTAAAAATGGCTTCCTAATCTCATCTGAAGCTAAAACATCTTCCATCGCTCGTGTATATTACGTGTCCCTGACAACCCTTTCCAAAGAGAAGCATGCTTCTTGGGCCTTCCTCCCCTGGCCTGTGCACCTTTTATGGAATCCATTCCATCCCATCTTGTACAATTAAATACGTTCCAGGCTCTGGACCCTGCAGCGGGCTTTGCAAAGGTAAAGGTTTGCTTCCACACCCCTGCCTTTTCCTACGCAGGTTTTAGTAATTGTTTGCTGATTTAGTAACTGGTTATGATCAGAATGTGAACGTTCCTTAACCCGCTGCTGTGTCATAAATATTATAATGCTCTCTTCTCATTTTCCAGAGGGTTTCCAAAGGTTGTAAAAAAAGTAGATTTTATGAAAAACAACTCTAAAATATATACACGCACCTGGCATTCTGTGACTTTCTGAAAGCTCTTTGCTACTTAGCGGTACGGGCTCTTCCTAAGCTTTAATAAATCCCAATTTTCATAGCTTTCATCTCTTAAACATTCCAAGTTCGAGTTACATTTGGTGGAGACTTGGCACAGAATTTTCAGATTCAAATATTTACAGCTACGTTGATGTACACACACACACACACACACACACACACACACACACACACACACACACACCTTTAATCTATTGGCTTGTGGGGATTAATGGCACAAGAAAAGTAAATTATAAAACAGCTCAGGTGCTTAGCTGAGTGAGATAAAAAATAAGAAGGCGCCACTGTCCTCACCAGAAGGGAGCACGGTGTCAGCTGACTTTATGGAAGGCAGAACTGCAGTATAGGAACTGAGACCGCTGTGCAGAATCCTGTCTGGGAAGAGCAGAGCAGCGAAGCAGGGCTCACCAGCGCCTACGGCTTTTCTGCCTCCCCCATACATAGCAGCTTCTATTCCCACAGGTGTCCTGTGGGCAACAGGGCCTCTTTAATCTACGGTTGCCACATGAATGGTGACCCACTGTCTCCTGGCCTTGTCACTATCTCTACACAGCCCAGGTTAGGCCAATACTCCTCATCTATCCATTCAGTGCACACGGTTGTTTAATATTGTCATCTCCTGCAAAAGGGAGAGAAGGCTTTGCCTTCAGTCGCCGTCACGTTTCCCCTCTTGCTTGTGTTTTTATCTAGGGGAGACTCTGAACATTGTATCAGGAGCCCCGAGGAAAATGCCTTCCAATTAACATGAAATTATGCTATTGAGTAATGACTGGCCAGTGGGTAGAAAGAAAAGGATCTGAGATCACAGCACAGGGGGAACTTGGCCTGCGTTCCTCACTCCCCTCGCTACTGTCTATAGTAGGTTTTATATATCTTAATTAGACTCAAAATCAAGTAAGAGAAACGGCCGCATCTCCAGCAAGCGAGATGGACGAGAGCTGCCGAATTCGGCCTGATGTCTCAGTTGGGCCTTGCAAGATGCTACCTCACACAGGATGTATAATATATGTATCCAAATGTATGGTTTCTAAGTCATATTTAAAAAGCAGGCGGATCAATGGAAACGAACGCGGGATGTTTTGCCAATTCAGCTTCTGTCTCCTCTGATTAGTCATTGACCTTGGCCACGTTGCTAACAGTGCTATTAATTTTTTATAGGGAAAGTCTCCAGAAATTAGAAAGTTTAAGCTAAAAGAAACGAAGGGTCGGGGAGATCAGCTCAGCGATACACTCCCTTAGTGCGCAAGAGGCTCCTAGATTCAGCACCCTAACGTTCCCCCCCCAACCTCCCTCCCAGCCCTGTGGAGGGAGGAGTGAAGAGGGAAGTCAGGTCCTGGGGAGAAACCCTGGTTCTTCCTCTGTGCTGTGGAATGACTGGCACCAGGATCTCTTCCTGCACATCTTCTCAGAGGGGTGCTTCTGTCTGTCTTCGAGGAGGGGGGAGCATTGAGTTTCCTTTTGAAGCCCTGAGTCACAGATTTCCTTTCATCTGAGGTAAGAGGTACTTAGAGCTTGTCTGTCCACACATAGCAAGATAATGGCTACTCGCACACTAAGTCCTTCCGAGAAGAGGCCACCAGTCTTCCTGGGAAGCTCTCGCTGCCTCAGGCAGACTCAGTGCCACATGGGGAACCTCGGGCTTTGTCTCACCAGCTGACTCAGGGGTTTTGCTCAGAAACAAAGCGAGACTCTTCTGTGTCTAGCTCTCCCTCTCTCCTTACAGTTTTGGATACAAACATTGCAGCTGGGATTCCCTTCAGTCTCCTACCAGCCACAACTCTCAATTCTCTCGGCCTCTCTATAACGATCTCTTTGCTCATGTTGGCTACAGTCAACCTTCAGATTTTAATACCTATTTCTGCTCAAGTTTCTAACAAAACGCTTGCGACCTGACTTCATGTTTACACTCCATATTGTTAACCTAGCACGATGCCATGAGAAAAATGACCGGATTCAGTTTTAAAGAAAATCTCAGCCCCTAATAGATAAGTTATTGAAAATTTCAGACATATCATTCACTCTTCCTATCAATGACCGGTAATTCGGTTACTGCTGTTTTTGGGGGCCATAAATGAAGGTTTGGTAGGACAAAGAGTGAGAGGACATGAGAGGCTGGGGCAAAATAAGCTACCTCAGATCTGCACACAATACCTAGCCCCTGATTCTAGCGTGTGTGCCCCGTTCAGTGCCTGGTGTGCCTCTGAAGTCATATAAACTCCTTAAGCTTTCATTTATTCATTTACAAAGTGAGGATGTTAGTATCTAAATGGCTCCCGTGAAGCATCATCTAACGGGAACACTTGATGAGCATTAAAATGGGATAGGAAGAAAGAACAGAGCAAAGGAGCGAATGGCATAGTAGCACCCCCCACCCCGCCCTCTGTAGGCCACAATATAGGTTAGAGGAGAGGGTGCTTACCAACACAGGCCTTTCTTTCCACTGGGAAGAATTTCAGTAAACCATTTAATTCTCTTCTCAACATAATCTGGAAAAAATATCGAGAAACTAATTCGTGAAAATCGTAGAGTTTTAGTTTTCAATGTGTACAAGAACGGGCATTTCTGAGGAGGAGAGGATGGGTTTTTCCGAAGCAGGCAAGAGAATATTTTTCCCACGCCATATGGAAGGTGCAGGCGGGAAACAGTGACCTCTCTCCCTTGAATTGAACTTGCCTGCATGAGCTACTTCAGAAAACCCCTGTGTGCCCTGTGAGCTCAGGGCAAAGAATCCTGCATCTCCCAGCGCTTTGTGGTAGCCCATGTTCTCATCCTATTGAATTCAGTCTGGGGCCCTGAATCACCCCAGTTCAGAAGCAGAAAGGTGAGCTCTGGAGACACTGCCCACCCGTGCTTTCAGTTCAAGACCCTCGGTATAGATGTGCATGTCGTTGATAGTTTGACTAATTTCTAGTGGTGCTATTGTAGGTCAACCTGAGTTAAATAGTGTGTGTCATATGTCCTGTTTTCCATCTTGCCTTCTAAGGATTCCGTAGTGTCTGTCATTTTGTAACCATGAAGACATTGTATTTATTTAATTGTTGTGTTTATTTAAGATGCTACTTCCCCATCTAGAAGATACAGTAAGTTAACTGGAGCAATGCAGGTTACAGTGTAAGGCCGGGTAGTCCATCCATCACTGACACAGATGCCAGGGTGGACACTTTGAAAAGGAGGATCAGCCCGTGGCAGGGGAGGTCTCAGAGAGAGCTGGAATGAAGCCTGAATTGTTCTATGATCTAAAATCTAGAAAATGAATAGTAGTTCATTAGAGGAAGGAGATCTGTGGATAGAAAAGGGAGTGGGGACCAGTGAGATGTTCAGCAGAGGGACCGATGACGAGTGGCTCAGCACCTAGGGCTCCATGATGAGCCCTTATGTGGCTCAGCATATAAGGATACGTGCAACACAGCCTGACAGCATCATCTGATCTCCAGAGACCATGGCAAGGTTAAAAGGAAGAATGAAGTCTACAAAGGTTTACTCTAACCTCCACATATGTATCGTGGTACACATGTCACCTCACCCCACACATACGTCATATAAACACATGCATGCACACATGTATAATTTTTAAAATATTAATATATATCTATATTAACATATAAGAAAAAGAAAATAAAAGTGTCATCAAGTTAGAGAGTTGACCAAAAATTCTTGAGGGAGTCTGAAAGCAAGGGACAGGACAGGAAGACAGAAAGAATTATGGGACCGGAAGAGGGAGAGGAGAACTTTCCCCAAGAATCTGGATGAACCATCCCCCTTGCTGGCTGAAAAATCGAAAAGAGTCCAACACTGTTAGAAACATTTGCTTAAAGTCCTTGGCCCTTCCCAGCTTTAATCTGCAATTCTTTAGGAATCTCACCAGGAACCCCCTACCCATGGAGAGGTTATAGCCTAACCTCCCTGTGTAGCCCTAGTGGCCCCTGGCTTTATCTTATCACAAATAAAACTTATCCAAGGCACTTTCATCTCTACCCAAGAATCTGAGTTATCGAAGGGGAAGCATCTGGGGAGGAGAGAATCCCTAAGAAATCCAAAAAGCTGTGAAGTTGCTAAAGCCCAAAATCCTACAGACAGGTGCCACCTTAAAGTATAACTCTCCTTTGAGAAGCCAACACCCATGTGCCTAGCCATGCTTCCTTCTTCCATGGCGTGCCTTTCTTTCTATTAAGAAAACCACAACTTTGCTTCATACAAACTAGTCCTGGAATTCCTTAATGCATTCAAGGCATAAACCCTGGTTCTACCTGGTTTTTAAGAGACTGAGGAAATTCCTCAGGCTGATGTGGATGACAGGGTGGAGTGTCTTCAGCCTTGCCAACCCTACATAAGCCTAGGTCAGGTCATTGCTTGAGGATATGGACTTCTATGACCAAGAAGGACTACTTTGGCCTGATTATTACATGTGATTACTTCATTACTTATGAATTGATATAGACTGGGTTTTTGAGGAGGAGGAGGAGGAGGAGAGGAGGAGGAGGAAGAAGAGGAAGAGGAAGAAGAAGAGGAGGAGGAGGAGGAGGAGGAAGAAGAAGAAGAAGAAGAGAAGCTTCTATGTATATAAAGAATATCCCATCTATACTTCCAATTTCTCTTTGGGTACCTGAGATCCTCAGAGCAAGGCACCGCTCATATGGTAAATGGGAAGGCAACAAGAAATGCAGAATGAAGACGTCACAAGCACATTGATTCATGTTCCTAGTCAACATCTTATTGCGAGCACGATTATGCTGTGATTAATCATTGTCTTTTCTTCACATTTTCCCTGCGCTCCAGCACTGTGTATCAAGTGCACACTATCACTTCCACGTGCATATCTAACAAGTATCTCAAACCTGACATGCCCGACAGAAGGTATTTACATTACCTGCATAAACCCACTCACCCCTGACCTGTTTGTCCCCAGCCTTCCATACCCACTGAGAGAAAGAAGCATCTACCTTCCAAAACCAAAAAAACAAAAGTGCGAGCAATCGGGGCTGGGGATTTAGCTCAGTGGTAGAGCGCTTACCTAGGAAGCGCAAGGCCCTGGGTTCGGTCCCCAGCTCTGAAAAAAAAAAAAAAGAACCAAAAAAAAAAAAAGTGCGAGCAATCCTGAGTCGCTTCCCATCAGTGTACATCTGATCTACTGCCAATACTTTACAGCTCTGCCTTAACATTTTATCTAGAATTCGTCTTCCCACCCACTGTAAAAGACAATAGTCTGTTCTCCACACAACAGCCTTAGTTTGTGACTGTGGTAAAAGTTTTAATGTAACTGTATTGAACTACTTAAAACTGTCAAATGCTATCTCATCTCAATAAAAGCCGGGGATGTGACAAGCCACCAAGACTCTACAAGGCCTATTCTTTAGTTGGCTCTCCACAAGCTGTGACCTAGAAAAACCTTCCGTCTTGTGCTACAACCTTCACTCAGCCTAAACATTAATTATTCTTCAAACAAGTCAAACACAGCCTTTGAACTTCAAGTTACTCTACTTGGAACTCCTTGTCCCCTCCCTTTGCTTGCCTGTCTTCCTGTCTGTCATCCATTCCTTGGTTTTATGGTTGGTCAGGCAAAGAGCTCTTTCCCAACTGTGTATAATGGGGTACACTGCTCATTTGACCCATATTCGGCAATTTTATTTGCTTTGTTGATTTTTTTTTGCTTTGTTTTGTTTTGTTTTTGTTTGTTTGTTTGGTTGGTTGGTTGGTTTTGGAGAAAGAGTGTCTCTGTGTAGCCCTGGCTGTCTAGGACTTGCTTTGTAGACCAGGGTAGTCTCGAACTCAGACAGATTCACCAGCTTCTGCCTCTGGATTAAAGGTGTGTGCCACCATGCCCACTAGTAATTTTATTTTACTTTCTGTGTTGTTATAACTTCATTTTGGTAAATGTGCTACTTTGGAGAAATATATATTGCAAGAGGCCAACAATAATACCTGTTTTATGCCTGCATTCCCATTATGTGAGCGATAAGGAGGAAGGAAGATGGGGAATCACAAGCATTGTATCCAGTAAAAGCAGGTTGGCATTCATTCTAATCTTTTGTATCTTCTCTTCAAATGAAAATAGTGTAAAGACAAAAAAACCATAAAGAATGCCCCAAATTTTTAATATATACATGGTAGAATCTTCCTATCATCTAGCATTTATATGGAGACATTGAACAACATACCTGTAGATAACAAGGAATTGTGAATTATAGGAGAAAGACAAAGAAAGCCTTGATTTTACACTGTTGGGAAATGTGAGTTGTGTTGCCTTCTTGTCCTTTTAGTCTCACATAAAACAACCATGGCAACAAACCCAAGAGCAGCTCAAAAATATGTTTGTTTTGCTGAATGTCATTCATTAGATGATGCACGGGGCTGTGCTCTCTCAGTGTGTTATTCCCACTGAGTGGAGTCCAGTGATTGCAGTCTCTACACGGCCATTTTGGAGAATGCTGATTATGGTAGCCTAATGCCTTTTGAGACCCTCTAATGTGCCTCTCAGAGGTGCCGTCTCCCAGCAACACTCAAATTTGCCTTGTTTGGGTTCAGGATATATTCTTGATGAGTAAAGATGACTCTGATTGCTTTCATGCTGTATTCTCAGTTCTTTTAAAATTGGCAAATCTTGCAAAGACATTGCCCAGGGCTTTAGAGATGAAGGCCTTGAGGCAGTCCTTAAGGATAGTGCTATGGAGAACTTTATTACAGAGATCATGCTATATCAGAGTCACTCATAAGTGTGTGAGTGAATAGATGAATGAATGGATGAGTGGACAGACGTATGGACAGACAAGTAGATGGACTTAAGCTCTAATCCCTTAGTCTTAAAATGAACAGTCTAACTTTCCACTTCACGACCAAAGAATTCATTAGAAATTTCCTCTGGGTAACCTAAAGGGATAAATACTTCATCTTTCCCTGCTTGTTTTTTTTTTTAATATAACAAAAACTTATGAAGCTCTTGTTATAAATAAGACATTGAAATGAATGCAGTTCAATTAGTATTAAAAAAAAAATCTCCTCCCAAAGAGAACCTTTTTAGTGACCAGCTTGTAAAGACCCCATTGGTCCTTTGACTTTCTCTATAATTGTCCTTGCACTGAATCACAGCTCCAGTTTAGGCACAATTTTTATGTGTTCAGAGATAAATTCCCTATACATAATGCTCTCTCCAGCTCCGGAAGACCATGGTCTCCCATGTTAATGCTTTCTCTAGTATGCTTTTTAAGTATTAGTAGACACCAAGGAAGCATCTACAGAACGGAAGTACGAGGTGCACTGTGCCGTCTCTGAGGGACCTTGGTATGTGGAATCTGGCCTTGATATTTCATGTTGAGTAGGCTTTTGAGGTTGGTGTTTTCATTACAGGTTTGTGTCCCTTTCCCCATGAGTATCACCTGAGAACACTTTTAAAAAGTAGGACCTAGTTAAATTATGTCTGTCCTTGAAAATTTTGCATTATTTTCTGTTCCTCCACCCCTTGTCTTCCCAGTGTTGGCAAGACAGAAATGTCTGCCACACTTGGTTTTTTGTTTGTTTTTGGTTTTTTTTTGTTTTTTAATCTTTGTTTTGGTTTTGGTTTCTCCTTTTGTTTTGTTTTGCCTTGTTTGTTGGATCATTTTAGTGTTAATGCCAAGTTTTTCCTGTTTCTTTTTTAAAAAACACTGTAAGAAATTAGTTAGAAATGGAAGAAAATTGGTCATTACATGGGATCACATGCCCTCCCCTCAGTACACTGACTTCCCCACAAGAAATGAGGAAATATGGACTTGAAACTTTATATGATAAAGGTTTTACGCTTGAAATTACCTTTGGAATATTCAATGTATACTTCCCACCCCATCTTTCGTGAACACAGCAGTGGTCCATTTTCATCAAATTTGTGTTATTGAAATCTTTTCCCAAATGATGAGTTTTCCTTCCAAGAGTTAGAAACCAATCCTAGAATCTTAAAGACGGAGGCTGTCTTTTGCTTTCCAATGGAAGCCTGTTCGGATTGAAGACCACCAGCCTGTAGGACCTCCTCACAGTCTCTGTCTTCAATGATGTCTTCAACTATTTTGTCTTTCTCTCCTGAATTGAGTTTTGCTCCATGAACTAACGCTTCTGTATTGCTACCTACATGGGTATATTTGAGATACTTGTTATTAAGCAAAAGGGTGTATCTTAAATCATTTATTTGGATGCAATCAACATAATAATATATTTAAAATAACACTTGAAATTTAACAGTGGGCGGGCGGTATTTTTGCTTGCTATGAAGATCAATCCAGGAAAGTTTGATTTAATGTGGAAAAAAGAAACCACTTTCTGAGATATTTCAATAATCTCTTTGCTACAATCAAGTATGTTAAAGGATAACTTACTCATTATTCAAATTAGGCCATTAATGAGTCAATCCTATGGTAATCCAGCTGAATAATTTTTTCTCTAGAGATGCACAGACAGAACAACTTTTCCAGAAACTTTGAAATATTTTCTAAAATCCTTGATTTGTACAGTCAGGTTTTCACTCCGTGGGAATACAGGAATATCAAATGAGGAGAATGTTCACCTAAGAGTGGGCAGTGGAGAATTTAGAATTATACATGCTTTAGGCTTGTACAACTGAACATTTTGGTCAAATAAATGGAAAATTCATCCAATATGCTACTAATGAATGAATTCATTGAAAATATTACCCTTATGTAGCAACAGTATAATAGTTGAGTTATTTCTTAAAATGGAGAGGGATTTTTTTTTACTTTTCAGGTTGGATGGTTTTCTACCCATTGGGCAAACACAGATTTTTACTCCTGTGTGCTTTTTTTTTAGGAAACAATGATCTAACAATGGAAGTCTATATACTGATAGTACTACACTTAGCAGATACCTCTGGAAATACCAGCTACATTTATGCCTCCCTCTCTCTCTCTCTCTCTCTCTCTCTCTCTCTCTCTCTCTCTCCTCCCTCCCTCCCTCCCTCCCCTCTCTCTCTCAGGCATTTAACAGTCATGAAATACCTCAGGAAGAAAGTGGTTTCTGCACCTCCTAACACACACGTGATTCAAGTCATTTCCCAATGCTATTTCTGATGTGTCTTTACTCTCATTCTATCGATGCACACACACACACACACACACACACACACACACACACACACACACACAAACACACACCATTAAAAAAATAGAAAAATGAAAAACAATACAAAAAATAACAAAGGAGAATCAAACTGAATAAAATGATGAGAGAGAGCAGGAGAAAAAGAGAAAGATAGGGGGGAGTTTTGAGCAAGGAGATATTTGCAGTGTGGCTAGGTCTGCTGCAGCACCTCACAATCATTGACTAAAGCTTGAGTACTTAAGCTCACCTCTTGCATTTTGAAATAATTCCATATCCAAAGCTCAATTCTTGAGTGTTAGAGCTGCTATGAGTAGTGCCACATGACTAAGGGGCAGAAAAGTTGATAAACGTTAATGTCACGATGAAGTGAAGAGAAACCAGGCCCAGTGAGGTAGCTGGGAACCAACACCACTTGTTTCTCACCTGACCGTCTGATTTCAGTTTCAAGGAGCCATGTGGTAGAAGGAGAGTGCCACCTCCCTTAAGTTGTCCTCCCACCTCCACTTGGTAACTACACACCCCTCCCTCACCAAATAAGCAGGATGCAATAGAAACATTAAAAAATTAAGTGTCCAGAAGAAGGATTTGATAGATAAAGAAAGTTAAGTCTGCTTCCCAGATGCATTTAGTTAAATTATTCTTCAGTACTTAAGAGTGGACCCAGAGTCACTCTTGTGCTAGGCAAGGATCTACGTGGAGCTCTGTCCTAAAGCTAAGCACTACCTAACCCTGCTCCTATACTAGGGATTGGTCCCAGGCCCTAGAACATGCCAATCAAGTACTCTATCATTGAGCCACACCCCAGGCAATACAAACACTCATAATGAGCAATAGAGGGTTTTTACGTTGTTTTGTTTTGTTTTTGTCTTAATGCTTTCATTGCTCAATTTTTTTCTAAAATGCATTGTTTATTATCCATGTGACTGCAAAAAAAGAGAGGAAACTCAGTAGAGGGAGCAGGCCTAACCAGTGCCCTTACACTGATCAGAATTCCCTAAAATCCATAGTATTTTGGAGGATCAGGAAAAGGCAAGAATATTAAATGTGAGAGTCGTGTTGGGATTGTCCGCTGTGCTGTGTGCTTGCCTATTTCCTAATACTGTTTGACAACTGACTTCCCTCAGGCCAAAGCTCAGGGGTAGGACATTGATCCAACAGTAACCAGGTTTTTCTTGTAGGATATGCCACAAAGAGGGCTTCAAAATCTTAATCAGAGTCCGTTTTCCTGAGGTCAGTCAAACAAGATGAAGCCAGAGGAGAGACTTCGAATCATGATCTAGGGGAAGAAATAGTGCCTGCAACAGTATGGCACAGTAGCCTGGTAGGAAATCAGATAAAGAACTGAAAGTGACCAAACGAGATGCAGAGTCCACACAGTCTCTCACCAGTACTTCCGCCTGTACTGAGCACCCCCCCACGCCTGTTGGAATTGGATCTAACAGAAGGCGAACATAGCCTCCGCCATCTGTAAATCATGCCTGCCTTTGCTAATGTTAAGTTTAATTTTATCAAGGCTAAATGGAAAAATATTTCCTTTAAAGTCTTGAGAGACTTCAGCTTTAGACAGAAAGGCATGTTTGTGGCATTCAGTTATACGGTAATATTAGCAGAGTAGTAATTACAGATCGTTCTCCAGTCACAAGACTTTGCAGCATGGCCTAGATGTCACTCTTCCACTCAGTAGTTGAGGTGCATTGGTTGTAAACACTGCCCTTGGCTTTGTATATTTGGCTCTGAATGGCCATAGATGACTCATTGTTTGATTTCAACACTACACTTGATCCTTCATTGGAACATGGGGAAAGTACCTCAAAGGATTGTTTTAAACACTGAGAGTGTCCATGTATATAGATGCATTTACGAAAGGCTGAGAGTCAGCATGGGCTCCCTAAGTAACAAGTTTCTTTTCATTCTCAACTACTCCACTAGATTTCCTTCTCTGTCTCGGAATAAAGAGGGCACTGGGGACCACCTTGGATTCTCAGCAAGTCTTCTTACCCCTTCCTCACTAGAAATCCACAAAGGCGCTGGAGGTGAAGCTCATCTGACACAGATCTCACCTAACATGGAGGAAGCTTCATGTTCCATCACTAATACCATATAAACCAGCTATGCTGATGCAGCCAGCCCCATAGTCCCAGCACTCCGAATGCATGATTTCCTATCCCAAAATAAATAATAATCACCATGGAAACCGACAGTACCTGTCTCTGCTTGTCATCCAGACTTTACTGTTTCCTGCCTTTGAAGAGCAGTTAGATTGGCCCCTCCAGTTATGCAATGTGGAGTCCTGGAGGTAGCAAGGAAAATATATCAAATCTAGGCTGGCATGGTAGGTTCCCCTTTCAAATCTCTCTTATTCAAAGAAACAAGTATAATACACAAATATTTCTGGGAACATGCTAGAAACCCTACAAAATACCTGTCTCCAGAGATAATAAAAGTAGGAAATAATATTTAAAAATTAAAGCTATAAAATCAAATATGGAATTTGCTTATGCATATGCTGAATTGTTCATCTAGTTTTCTAGTTTCCTGTTACCATTTCCTATATTGTCCAATGACCTAAGTTCACAAATTCTTCAGTATATGCCAAGAAGATGGCCGGCTAAGCTCTCAAACACTCTAGCCTTGGATTTAACCTAAAAATATCTTGCAAAAACCCAAAACGTATCCCCCAGCTGTGGGCTCAGGTGATGTTTCTTTGAAATAAATCAACATGAAATGCTTCGTTACTTCAAGGTCCACCTTACGGATGTTCTCAAATGTTCTAGAAATTTTAGTGACTTCATTTACAGCTGTTAGTGGAAGCGTCTCCCAGGTTGGATTTCATCAGTTCATGTCCTATTCATAAGACCAGAAGGTGGTTCAGCAGGTAAAAATCACGTGTGACCAAGCCTAACAGTCCCTCCCATCCTTGACTCCATGCTGTAGGAGAAAACTGACTCATGAAAGAGGTCATGACTCTGACATGTGTGCCATTGTGGTCATGTGTCTACACCACCACCACAAAAAAGAAAGAAAGAGAGGGGGAGGGAGAGAGAGAGAGAGAGAGAGAGAGAGAGAGAGAGAGAGAGAGAGAGAGAGAGAGAAAGGGGGGATCTCTTTAAGATGAGTCAGTAGAGTGTTGGTGTTAGCATGCACAAAGCCTTGAAGAAGAAGAAGAACCAGAACCAGACCAGGTTCACTTGTGTCAGGACATGGAGTCTAAGGCCAATCTGAGACACAGGAAAATCATCTCACCAAGAAAAACTCTCTTCTTTCTTCTACATCTTCAGCTATTTGCATCCACTCTTCCTTCAGCTCCTACGTATGATCACAACTCTATTTACTACAAGCACTCTTTTTCTCTAGGCTCCATGCTACCCTCACATGATCTTAACCAATCTCTAAAGGCCTAAAGCCTTGAGAAAGTCATTTTATCAATTGCCTTCCGAGTCCATGATCCACAGTCAACTGTCCTCAGAGTGTTCCTTCTGGGTATATAGCATACACAGTTATGATGTCTAACCAGAACCATGACCTCACTCATCTTCACGGGTCCCTAATTATTGTAAACATCCACGTTCCCTGAGCTTTTATATATCTGGTGTCTGGTGGTCATTCTTAACTGCTTTTCCTCTTCTGATGAGCCAACACTTGTCAAGTTGGCTCTGCATTCTGTCTTTAGTGGTTCCATCGACTGCTTCCACAATCAACCGTTCTGGATTTTTTTCCTTCCTCAATCTATTATTTCAACACCAATCTGCTAGATCTATGAATCTATATCCACAAAAGAACATGCCAATCTATTGTTTAAAATCTCTTGTTGACATTCTGCCAGCTATAAGGTAAAGCTGACTCTATAACTAGTCTACAGAGCATGGGACCATCCAAGCCCTAACCAATCATAATCTGGCCCCCTGTTCCCTCATCACACTGCAGCCCCATAGCTCTGGGCCTCTAGCATACACTCCTAGAAAGCCTAAGTCCTCACCTTCCATTGTGCTTCATGCCACCAAGCACACTTTCCTGATGGATGAAGTGTACTCAGTGATCACTGGGTATATGTATGAAGACGTGTCCTCAGTAGCAGCTCCCGGTCTGCACCCCCTCCTCTCTTAGGCATAACTCCCTCACAAAAATTTCTCCTGTCCCCATTAAAAAGAAAGAGGAGAGAGCAATACAATTGCTTAGCCATTCGTACAAACCCAAGTCTTCTAGATATGCCCATTTTATGGATATATAAACAGAAAGATGCATACATAGATTGATATAAATCTAAATGATCAATAGGCCTGGTTTTAAGAGACTAAAAAAAAGCAATGGAAGAAAATAAAGGCATTTAGTGTGTGGGTTTATGGAGGAGAGGCGAGAGACTAGGAGGCTGACACAGATACAGGAGAGATTCCCAATACATGGGAAAAGGGGGAGAAATAGAGGCAGAAAATGTAAATGTCTTTTGTGTTCTGTAAACAGAACATGGGATAACAACAAAATATTATCATAAAACATCTTTAATCTTGGGCCTTTAACTCCACACTTTAACCTTGGTCCGTATCTTTCATTGCACACTCAGGCTGCAGCAGGCGGATCTCTGAGAGTTTGATGCCAGCCTGTTCATGCAAGGAGTTTCACAGCAGGGCTTCAAAGTGAGACCGTGTCAAAGACACACAGGAGAGGAGAGCGCTGGCTGTTCTTCCAGAGGACCCAGGTTCAATTCCTACTGCCCACATGGCAGCTCATAACCATCCGTCACTCCAGGGAACCCAGTGCCTTTCCTGGCCTGTGTGGATACCACATGCACATGGTACACAGACATCCATGCAAACAGAGCGCTCATACAAACAAAAGTAAATTCTAGGTCTAGAAAGTATATTCCCAGCTTGGGATTCATTTTCTATTGAGAAAATGTTAAGGAATCACTGAAGGGGAAAAAAACACAAATTTTTATAATCAGAAGAGTATTAAAATTCTAATTTATTTAATCATAGGTTAGATGTAACCTGTGTTTTAGCATTAATATTACCAGTAATGCAGTTCATTTTATTAAGTCAATGTTATAATATGCTGCATCCTGTGCATTTTGATGAATGACAGAGAATACATGGAGAGGATGGGGTACTACAGCTTATTTTTCCATTAAACTAAATAGATCACACATTAAAAAATCAGAATATGTGAGTGTGCTTGGGTGTGTTGCTATATGTGTGTGTGTGTGTGTGTATGTGTGTGTGTGTGTGTGTGTAGCTAGGTATATATACCAAGACACTTACATGACACTAGTGGCTACATGTCAAAATACACCATTTATAGTGGCTTTAATTGAATTATTTTTTTTTCATTAGTGGTAAAAATTTTTACAGAAAGCACTGAGATAAAATCCACTTCTGCCAGTGGATATGCCCCTGCTTTTCATACAGAGCTGTTCTGCTTCCCAAGGTAATCTTGCTTCAGCTGAATGAATGACCTTACTCTGAAGTGATTGGCTCATTTGAAATGTCATAACCACATAGTCAGGAGATGGTGGCACATACCTTTAATCCCAGCACTCAGGAGTCAGAGGATAGTCTTGTCTACAGAGTTCCGGAACTTCCAAGGCTACACAAAGAAACCCGGTCTCAAAAGGGGTAGGGGGGGGGAGTATATAGAGAGAGAGAGAGAGAGAGAGAGAGAGAGAGAGAGAGAGAGAGAGAGAGAGAGAGAGAGAGAGGAGAGAGAGAAGGAGGAGGAGGAGGAAGGAAGGAAGGAAGGAAGGCCTTGTATACTTCTTCCCATACACAAGGGAAAGCTAGACTAATCAATTTACATTTCCCAGAAGCATAGGAAAAATAAAAGAACCCCGTGGCTTAGGGAAGTTGTGGCTATTAAGGAGCACCACAAGGATCCAGGCGTCCTTCCTTGGAGGGCTGATTTGCATGAAGACCTAGACTATTACAGGGCACACCAGGTCTGTCTAGAATCAGGCTAGGCAGTTTTATTGACTCATGGTTCTCATTATCAGTAAGCGATGGGAGGGAGAGCAAACTCCTCCTGATTCCTGAGGCCCCTGAAGTGGGCTTACCTTACAGGATGATGTCATCAGTCAGACAGTTTCAGCAGCACCCCACACTCTACCAAAAAAAAAAAGGTCCCCTCTGTGTGTGTGCTCCCTTCACCTGCCAAGGAAAGAAAACACAGCTTCCTTTATTCTACAGCGAAACAAAGTGCTTTGGACACAATTTGGAGGAAAGCTGCCAAAGGAAACAAAAAGGGCTTTAAGTTAACACTGTTTCCATACATTTAGCAACTCCTCTAGAATATTTAACTTTAATTGATCTTCACCTCTTGTTTCATGGATACCACTGGCACCTTAGAAACTGAACTTTGTCCTTGATCCAGAACTTTAAGGAAAAGATATTAAACTTCATAGAATTCAAAGCTATTAGGGCATTGCCAGAGGGCTTCTTTATTTCTTTATTTATTTGCCTTTCAACAAAAAGCACAAGCTTGTTGTGAACAGAAAATAGTCTTCATTCTATCTGAGGCTTTTGGGTGCTTTTGCAGAGACCTAAGCTCTAAACACATCATTTGTTGGGACCACATTGTGAGCGCAGAGAGGCAGAGAGAAGTACTAATGTTTCTACGTGAAAATTGGCATAACGAGAATCTTCATTTTACAATTAAATATAGACATACCAAAAACGCTTGTGTGTTTTTCTGAAGATATTCCCAAAGAAAGAAAGAAAGAAAGAAAGAAAGAAAGAAAGAAAGAAAGAAAGAGAAGGAAAGAAAGAAAGAAAGAAAGAAAGAGAGAGAGAGGAGGAGGAGGAGGAGGGAGGGAGGAGGAGGGAGGAAGGAAGGAAGGAAGGAAGAAAGAAGAAAGAAAAGAAAGAAAGAAAGAAAGAAAGAAAGAAAGAAAGAAAGAAAGAAAGATCTTAGGTGTTAAGATCTGGATACGGTTAAAACTCATCTTCCCATGGGAATGGGTATGGCAGAGTGTTCTAGGAACCCTGACTGACCTGGTCCTCTTAGGCATGTGCGGTTCCAGTTCCCCTCCACTAAGATCGTCTCTTCTCTCATTACATGTCATTTTGCCTCTTTTGCTTTCACAAAATTTCACTTTTATGTAATAAATTTTCATTTTGAAGATACCACAAGAATTAAGTTATGCTAAGTGTAACAGAATCGTAGATGTTATAGATGAGAAAAATGTATTAGGCCCATCATTTGACGTCTCAAAAAGGGCAGTTTTCAATACCATGTGTAACATAGTGACTTCTCTAGCATTTAATGGGAATTTTCAGTATGCTAATAAAATGCTTTTAAAAATCTATCCATTTAGGCCATGCGTACCCAAGTGAGGCAGATGCTACTGAAAAGTGGAATAAGTTCTCATTTTCCGTAGTTCATTAATATCAGGACTTGATTGGGAAAAGAGGCATCTTTTAGGCTCCATTCACCCTCAGAGTATAGGAGGCCAAGAAGTCAGAACCAACCACCTCCACCCTTTATGCCTGTTGGACCACGGCCAGCAGATAAAAACCTTCTGGTTTTGCACAAACTCAAGCAGCATTTTATCTGTTTCTATTTGCCCAGACCAAGCTGAGTTGACATGACATAAGGCAGGGAAATAAACAGAACATGGAGGAAGACAGTCCATAGACAGGAAATGGGGTGATAAGGAAGGAAAGGTAGCAATGAAGAGGAGACAGTTGTAGAATCAAACCTGAGCTCCTAAAGCTAGTATTTCCCAATAAAAAAAAATCACACATCTATTAATATCCTCCCTGTAAGCCCTTGCCTGCTGAGAATCTAAAAGGGGATCACAAGGTACTTGGCCTTACCACAAGTATTGGAAAGTAACACCTTTGTTCTTTGCCAAGGAAACATTGTACCATTCTCAAGAAATATGCTGAAGCCCATTGTTCAGCTTCAAAAAGCCTGTGATTGGTCCTGTCCTAATTGCTTATTAGGGAATACAGAGGCCACCTTACAAAGACCACTATGGCTTTGAGCTGGAAAAATCAAGTACTTCATGGCAACTTACTGAATTCATCCAACCATTCATTCAGTAAATACTTATTGAAGTAGTCATCTCTCAAGGATCACGTTAGCTGCCGAGAACAGCCGGGGGTGGGGGTGGGTGTTGGGGGGGGCAGATAATTTAGTACACTCAGATTCAAATGATAATAGTAATATGATAATGAACCAACAGGAAGCAGGTGCTGACACGGAGATGAAGCAAGAGCATAAGAGGCAGCCCAGACACCTCCGTCCCACACTGTAGCATAAGGATCACACCCCGGTGTGAAACACACAGCCTGGTCATTGTTGCTGGAAGTGGGCGGTCATCTGCACTGTCAGCAGAACCTCGTGAAACCTGCCAGTTCTGTAGCTCAATGGCAGGATGCTTTCCCAGCAGGCACTGCGACCAAGTTTCAACTGACAATCAGAGAAGAAAGATGCGGGAAGCAGACGAATGTCATCATAGGTTGTTGAGAGAAGGTTGGCACAAGGTAGCACCCAACACCCATGTTTCTTCTTACACAAAAGGCATTGCCAACACCAGAGAATCCTATCTTGTGCATGGATGGCAGAGAAGCAAACACCAGGGAAAAATGCCCACCCTGCAAGCTTGATACTGGTTCTCAGCTATGGACTGCTCACGTGTGCCAGTGCTTGTGTGACTGAAATGTTTCTATGGTACTAGATGTATGATTATAATTTACTCTAAATACGTTTCTATGTGTTACCTCGTAGGGTGTTGGCTTTCTTTGTTTACGGCCATTTGGTGAATTAATCAGCTCAGTGGTTAGTTCTCTAATCCATCTCCTTCTGAGAATATTTCAGGATAACTAATTTACTTTGCTTTACTTTGTTATTTATTTATTTTTTTTAGCCATAGTCAAAATGGCCTTACGCTTCCTCTCTTGCAAAGGATGGGCTCTTGGCCCTGCCAGCTCTGCTACCCAAGAGCTAGGATTGCAGGTCCATGCCACCACATGAGCTTTCCAGATGGGTTTTGAGATGACACACTTTCTATTGGTTTAATATAAAAACGTTGCTTTTCTGTTTATATATGTCAAGGAGTGTTGGAAGAACTTATTTTGTTTCTATCTGTAAGGCAAGCCCTCGGAACCAAATATTATTTGTCTATTTATAGATATAACTTAGGCACATTTTTTAAATATATTTCCATATTGTTTCACTTTATTTGTCCTCTGTTCTCCAAAATCATGTTGACAACAAACACAGCAAAAAGAAAAGCTAATTATTTATTACATATATGCAAAATTCTAATGACTCCGGCTAATTGTGCTGGCCAACTTGCCCAAGAGCGCCTTTGGCTGCATCTCCCAGGTTCTGGGATTACAGAAGACCATCATGCTGGCCCAACTATTACGCAAACTTTTAAGTAGGTTCTGGTATCCTGATTTCTAGCATCATTCTGTCATATGTACCAAAGATTAAATATAAACCTCAGAGTCAATAATGTCTTATATAAGATCAGTAATCATATATATTAAAAATGAGTCAACAGTATGCTATGATTATATTTTAAAACATATAAAATATTAATGCATTTATGGTGGTTATATGTATATTCAAAGCATAAATAACAATGTATCCCTTAGCTATATATATAAGCAGACATATATGACGTGTCTCTAATCCTTTAGACAGTTACTATCTCCAATGCACTAAGGCATAAAACAAAGCCTCAACAAAGCACAGTGAATTAACCAAAAACAATTAAGCCTTTAAAATACAAAGAAGAAATTTCTAGAACACCAATGAAATGACTAACCCAAGTCAGCACAGATAGTCTTAGAAAGTCTTCGCTTGCTAAATAAAATATGGGGATCCCAGGTAGAGTAGTAATTATCCAGCCTGGCCCACCTACCAGCCTGTCCGTAGGTTCATCAAGACCATATAGAATCTTGCCGTTATATTAGAATACTAGTGTAGTGATTGTAGGCATTTCATGAAGAGTTAATGCTATTTTTGTCAGTCCTAGCTTAGAAGATCACTGAAGGTATGATGAGCTATCTTTTGCTCCTCTCAGCCAGTCTCTGCCATGGCTAGCATATAAATTGAATGTCTCCTCTGCAAAACCTCTGACACTAGGAGTTTGGTGTCCAGTGTGCAAAGTTAGGTGGCTGGACCTTTAAAGGGTAGGATCTTAGGTTCCTATTGTGTGATCTTTAGGTCATTCAAAGAGCTGCCCGCAGAAATAACTGATGCTGGCCTTGTGGAATGAGGTATTCTCAAGAATGGGTCTTTACTTAATGGGTGAACCTATGACGAGGATGTATGCCTGTGCTTCAGGTTCGTATCTCAACACATCATCTCTCCTCTTCCATGTTTGCTCCAAAGCCGTGCCAACTACCAGGAGGTCCGCATGGAGTGGCACGAAACCTTTGAACTTCCAGAACTGTTAACTTTATACACGTATTTCCTTGAGGACGTTCGTGGCCTCAAGTCTTACTTTATAGCAGCAGGGATGGACTAAGCATTTGCTTTTAGAGTCAGTGCTTATTGAGAGGAGAGGAGGTGAGAAGCCAGGCTCAGACTCAAGCCCTTCACTCCTGCTCTCAGGCTCCCCTGGGAAGCGAGCTCACTGACTTCTGCTGTAAATAGAGCACTAGGTTTCTAGACTAGATTATGGGGACTCTCTTTATCCTTGGGAGCTTGCAGCCAGCTCAGGGACAGACAAGCCTGGGGGTGGATTTATTTCATGTCTGTCTTTATAGATGGTTACAAAGTATAATGGCAACAACTTGGATGACATTGTTGTAAAACCAGGAGTCAAGAAATGTGGAGGAGGGATTGTTACAGCTCAAAGCAGAAGGATATCAGGTATTGACTGGCAGGTAAATGCTGGATTGCAGCTCTTCAGAGGCCCTAAGTTAGTACCCAGAATCCACATCAGGGGGTCACGGCCACTTTAACTCCCAAGTGCAGATGATCTGATATGCTCGTCTGTCTTCAGAAGACACAGCTACACACAACTGGTACACATACACACACACATACATAAACACATGTATAAAAAATGTTAAAATGAAATTAAAGGATGGTTTATGCAAATAAAAACATATTAGCATTCAATCCCCAGTACCACAAAGTAATCATTATTACCATTAATAAAATAATATTCTCGCCTATACGCATATTGAAAACAATCATCTTGCAGAGTGTCTATTACTTAAGTGGGATATTTCCAGCATGCCAGTGAGCAGAATCGTTTTACATTATTTACAGACACCCTATCTTAGGTGATTCCTTGTGTTTCAATACAGTCCTTTAGCAAAAGGAATTTCTAGACAACCCTCAGCCCTGTGAAATCTTGCAATAGATTTATGTTATGGTATAGCATTGACCTCAAGGCTAAACTCAACTCTGGTTCATCACTTGGACTTAATGATTTCATTTTTCCAAAATGTTATTACTGATGTTATGTTTAATAGCAAAGCACATCCTTTGACAAGTTGTTAATTAGAACAAAGACAAGCATATTGGGTCCTGTAGGTACCATGTCCCGAAGGGAAAAAAAAAGAATTCCCTTTTGATACACTGAAACATCATTACCTGATACACTGTAGCGTCATTGCCTGATACACTGTAGCATCATTGCCCGATACACTATAGCATCATTACCTGATACACTGGCATCATTACCCGACATACTGTAGTGTCATTACCTGATACACTGTAGCATCATTACCTGATACACTGTAGCATCATTACCTGATACACTGTAGCATCATTACCCGATACACTGTAGCATCATTGCCTGATACACTGTAGCATCATTGCCTGATACACTATAGCATCATTACCTGATAAACTGTAGCATCATTACCCGACATACTGTAGCGTCATTACCGGATACGCTGTAGCATCGTTACCTGATACACTGTAGCATCATTACCCGATACACTATAGCATCATTACCTGATAAACTGTAGCATCATTACCCGACATACTGTAGCGTCATTACCGGATACGCTGTAGCATCGTTACCTGATACACTGTAGCATCATTACCCGATACACTGTAGCATCATTGCCTGACACACTGTAGCATCATTATCTGATACACTGTAGTATCATTACCAACAAAATCGCATTAAATACCTGCTTCCCACTGTTGGCTTCGTCTTTGCTGTGCCTGGCGGCCACTTCCTTCCCACCTCCCTGCACAGAGATGAAGGATGCAGATACCCCCAGCCTTTCTCTGCAAGTCAATTAGAAAACTTTTAAATATCTCGCTTTGTTCAATTCAAAACTGTGAAGTCCAACGATATGCATGCTGGTTCTCGCTAACCTGTTCCAGGGACCCATTAGGCCGTTTTCCCAGCAGCCTCAGGGGTGGGCAACTTTCACTTTTCAGACTTCTTGGGCACTGAAAAGGGAACAGCGGAGCCCTGCCAACCAAAGAAACATTGCTTGGTATCCTAGTATTCTGGGACTCATTCCAGCCTGTTTTATGGGGGCAGCCCAAACACCGCGGTGCTCCACAAATGCCTGCGGGTTGACCCACCCCCTCTCGCTTCACACAGTGGGATGGTATAACCTGGTTTTCCAAGCCCCCATTTCCTCCCTCCTCCCCCCCCACCTCCCTCTTCCCTCCTCCCTCTTTCATCCTCCCTCCCCACGTTCTTTTGTTCATCACTCCTTCCCTTCCGTGTCTCCCCTTTGGGCATGGCGCCCACTTTGTTCCGGCACTACAGAAGAGAAGCTTTGGCCAGAAACTTCAACAAGAATCATGCAGAATGAATCCTTCCAAAGCTCTGCGAGGCCCGGGCTATGCAAAGCTAATAGCAGAGCCCAGAGGTCAGGACGATAAATACATGACTTTTATATTCATGTGAAACCACCAAACTGGGACAAAGAGTTGGGGGGAGGGGGGACTCGTAATAACAGGGCTTTAACACACACATGAACTAAAGATAACTAACACTGGGGAGTCCTTCAGAGAGCTGGGCTCAGTGCCTGCCCCCGCATAGAAGGTTCGGACAAAGGCACCTTCACGTTCCCTCCCAGGGTCATCTGTACGCTCTCTATCCTTCCATTATTATCAGCATCAGAAACCAGCAGGATGTTGTCAGCCTGGGCCTGCTGGTTCCAAGGAAGAAGGTAGGAAAGATTGTTCCAGAAGGGATTTAGCTGTGAAGACCTTTCCACGAATGGCACTACCTCGGCAAGAGATTGCAAGAGGGGCTGGCCAGGCTCGTTGTCCGGCTTCCACTAAGTGTGGCAGGCTTGTCTGAAGAGCACTTCCTTGATTTCATTGGTTTGAGGCCTTGGTGGTGGAGAGATGGCTTAGCAGCTGTGAGTGCTTACTGGTCCCACAGAGGAGCAAATTTCAGCTCGCAACACCCACAGAGAGGCTCAATATTACCCGTGACTACAGCTTTGGGAAATCCTGTGCTCTCACATACTCACAACCCCAACACATACGCACAAAATTATAAATAAATAAATGAATAAATAAATAAATAAATAAATAAATAAATTTAAACATAAAACGTACCAAAAAAGAAAACCCTAATCATTAAAAAACCTTACTTTCCCCTGTGTAAATCCCACTTTCCCATCTACTAACAGGGTGATATTTACAGCTCTATTAACCTCAGGGACACTAAATGTCCCCTTATGTAAAAATAGGATTTAGTTATTGCATACACTCCATTGTGACAAATAAAGTAGAAAATCCATGTCAAGTGTGTTCTCTAATGCCACGCACACAGTATTTAGTAAACATTGTGTGTGAAGTGCTCGAAAAGTGCTCCTTAATCTTTCAGCCAATTTTAATTGATAGTTATTATCCAATAACGCATAATGTAAAGGACGCCCTCAGTAGCAAAGCTTAAGTTCCCAACCCCATTCCCGATGGAAGACATCCTGTTTCCTTATTTCAATTTTGTTAATACTGCTCTTTGATGCTCCTCCTTCAGTTGGATTTTTTTTTTTAAAAATAATACTGATATTTTACTGGCCAAGTTCTTCCTCCTCTAAGTTTCCCTTCCTTGGATTGGGAGAGAATTCACCCTGTGCTAAATGAACAAAAGATCCTGCCTTCAATGGGGATCAGTCAGACAAGTTCTTTCCACAAGGAGCAGGTCCTGGTGCCCAGGGCAACCGCCCAGGCGAAAGTGCTGAGCACAGCCGATGGTGATAACCTGTTTCTCTTCTGGCCCATGGCACATTCTCCCGCAACTGCACCAGCTTTAGGTGGTTGGGGATGGGAGTTGTTTTAAGAAGCCTGGACTACAAACTAATTTTTTCCAATGTAAGTTTAATTTGCATTTCATTGACTACTAATGAACTGGACAAGCATTTATATGTTTGTTTTCTAGTTCTGTTTCCTCTTCTGCAGATTGGTTCCTTCCCGTGCCTTGTACTAATGGGTTGCATTGGTTGAAATGCAACGTTATTAACTCTGTGTCAAATATAGATACAAATTGCTGTTTTAAATAGCAATGCCATCTTTGCAAATCCAATTCTGCACCTTGCCCGTGTGCTTGCCTGTGCACTTGCCCATCCAAGCTGAGGGTCCAGGTTAACAATGGGTGTCTTCTTCTATCCCTATCAAGCTTATTTCTTGAGGCAGGCTTTCACTAAACCCAGAGCTCACCAGTTAGGGTCAGCGTACACCAGGATTCTGTCCTGCCTCTCCCGTTCCAGCACTGTGGTCAAGAACGACATTTTTATTCATGGCCTGGGTGCCAGGGATCCAAACTCACGTCCCTAGGCTTGAGCAGTAGCCATCTCCCGGACACCCACAGTTATCAGTTGTAGTTGTTTTTAAACATTTGCGACTTTGTACTCACCTAGTAAAAGATCCTATGCATTCACTTGGACTTTCTCTTGTTCAACAATGGTCTGGGTTGGTCACTGGAGCACTCGAGACCGTCTGAAACTGATTTTGGAATCTGTGTGAGGTGGGGATCACAGGTGCTCTTGCAGCTGCTAAGCAGTCACCCAGCACTGTTTCTACCCTCCTCCTCCTTCCCCTCCCCTTCTCTTTCCTCCTCCTCCCCCTCCTCCTCCTTCCTCCTCCTCCCCTCCTCCTCCTCCCCCCTCCTCCTCTCCTTTCTTGTTCTATTGATTTACAATGGCTTTAACATACATGACATCTTTATAAATAATAACACCTATTCCTGAACTATGTGTTCCTTTCCATTCAGCTTCCAGTTTCTGTCTACAAACCGTAGATTTACATAGTCTAAGTTTACAGTGTGTTTCTTGATAATGATGACAATGTTTGCTTCAAATTTACCCTTAAAATCTTGCCTGCTTATTCTTCTTAAGTAAATGTTAAGAGGAAAAGGAGTTTTAAATTTCCCTCAAAACTCCCATTTCATTTTAACAACATGAAACATGTAAAAGCATGGGGAATGCATGAAATATAAATTAATTCCACTCGTCCCATATGCTTTGCTGTAAGTCATAGATCTCAGGAAGGTTTTTTTCTTTTTGTTAGTTCTTCATGTATTACATAAAGACTGAATCAGCATTCATAACTTTCTTTATATATCCTTCAGAAATTTGTTTCTAAGATTATCCTTGAGTTACTAATATTTTATTGATATCATGAATGGGACTTATTCTTTTAATTCTATTTCTAGCTTAAAATTAAATGTAATTATATTTTAGGGCATATTAATCTTTTATGTCATGTACCACTCTGCCTAATACGTATCTCTCATGTTTGGTTTCATATCACTGGTCCATCCAAAACCTTCCAATAGGTTAAAATTAATGATGGTAGTGGGGATCTATATCTTATTACGGTTCCTCACCAACCAGAGGAAGTTGACTATTGGGGGACTAGAGGGGGGGCTCTGTGAGCAAACCTCTCACCCTCCAACTGTGAGGACCTGAGTTTGGATCCCACACATATCTAACTCCAGTGACCCATGAAAAGTTGTGAGTCAGAGTGAGGAGAGGCTCCAGAACTCCGGATTCACACAGGGCAGCTAACCCGACATGTGCAGCAGCCAACAAGGAAACCAAGTCCCTAATCAGGTCGATGGTGATGAGTTGAAGCCAACGATTATCTTCATCCTCTGCATATACACCGTGCTACAATCATATGCCCACATGCACATGTACGCACACTCCTGCACACACATAACACAATCTGAATGCTGGTTTAAACTAAAGACAGAGTCAAGGGTTATTCCTCTCTTCACTTTAGGTCATGAATAACAACTGTAGAAAGCTTTCATATCTCTTCTAGCCCCTTTAGATATGAACTTTTCACTTCCTTCCATTACTCCAGCTTGTTCTTCTCTATGAATAGACAACACTTCCTTTCCAGTGAATAAGCTCCTCCGGTTGTGGTGAATTCTTTCTTACCTCAGTCCAGTGTTGGACTTACGACCTGAGAATGTAAAAACCTACTGTAATGCTTTCTTAAACCCTCACTCTGTGACACATTCATCTTCCTCTATCTCAAACTCAAAATCCCCTAATTAAGTTGTTTCTCCTGGGCTAGCTCTTTGAGCTAGGTCTCAATATTTATTGGTCATGGTGTCCACTATGTCCAAAGTGGCTTACACATTCTCTTGTAATTTGTGTTCCAACACCTCACTAATTATTGGCATGAAATAACCTTGTAGATTTGTATCCAATAAGAAGCCTAGCTGAAGCCTTTTCGTGTCAATGTTCTAAATAAGCTTCAGGATAGCACGGTATGTCTGTAGTCATCTTATTCTGGAACTTGCTGACAGAATGGAGCTGCTGTCCACCAACAGCTAGGAATTCCTCCGCTCCTGGACTAATCACACCAACCTGCATAGCTACAATGCAGATTTTCTTCTTTCCTAAGAATGCTTGTTTAAAAAAAAAGTCATTGAGATTGAACACACGGGAGGTTTCAATATCTTGTTATTGAAATTAAATAAACCCTGTTATTTAAGGTTAAGATAACAATAGCCTGAGTGTGCATTTATAGTGCGATCACACACTCCACTGCGGGAGCTCGCTCTTTCTTTCTTTCTCTCTCTCTTCCTTTCTTTCTTTCTTTCTTTTTTGTAAATTTCTGAGACAGACCTTCTACACAGGTCTGAACAGCCTAGACCTCCCTATATAGACCAGATTGGTCTCACACTATGTTTTGTCTCTTGCTTCTACCTCTTTAGGGCTGGGCCTACATGTGTGTACCACCATGTCTGTTAGGGTATTTGCTTTTGAAAAATTTAACTTTTCCAAAGTGTGGATGCTTCAGTCCTTCTTAGAAGGGAGAACAAAATAGGAGGAAATATGGAGACAAAATGGGGAGCAGAGACTGAGGGAAAGGCCATCCAGAGACTGCCCCACCTGGGGATCCATCCCATATACAGTCACCAAACCCAGACACTATTGCTGATGCCTAAATGTGCATGCTGAAAGGAACCTAATATAGCTGTGTCCTGAGAGGCTTTGCCAGAGCCTGACAAATACAGAGGCAGATGCGCACAGCCCACCATTGGACTGAGAAAGGGATCCCCAATGGAGGAGTTAGGGAAAGGACTGAAGGAGATAAGGGGCTTGCAACCCCATAGGAAGAGGAACAATATCAACCAAGCAGACCTTCCAGGGCTCCCAGGGTCTAAACCATCAACCAAAGAGTACTCATGGAGGGACCCATGTCTCCAGTCACATATGTAGTAGAGGATGGCCTTATTAGGCATCAAGGCGGGGAGAGGCCCTTGGTCCTGTGAAGGTTTGATGCCCCAGTGCAGAGGAATGTCAGGGTGGTGAGGAGGGAGTGGGTGGATGGCAGGGGAAGCATCTTCACAGAAGCAGGGAGAGTGGGGATGGGATAGGGGTTTCCCAAGGGGAAACCAGGAAAGGGGATAACATTTGAAATGTAAATAAAGAAAATATCCAATGAAAGAAAAGAAAAAAAAACCTTTTACGTTGATTTTAATATTGATTGAAAGTTATAGAGAACTGCATTTATGGGGTAGACAAAGAATAACTTAGGAAATAATTTGATCAAAACCTCATTACATTCAAAGATTCTGTTCCACCACAAGAACAGACTATCCAACATTAAGTAAACAGTGAGAGAGGAAGAAAAAAAATGGGTGAACGTAGCTGATCCCAAGATCTCCACATTAATGACAGTAATAGGCTACAGGAAAGAGCCTCATTAGTGAATAGTGAATACCTTTGTTAACTTGATAAGTTAAAAAATATCAGTGGTCACATCTTCATTGTAACTAGCATAGTGGAATTTTTATATTTATTAAAGATAATCTCCGGAATAACTCCAATAAGGAATGTAGCATACAAATTGTTTTACCTGAGTGCCCAGGGTTCAAGGACATCCACGAATCCATTTGGTCTATTTGTGTTGGGCACGACAAGCTGGGCACTGCTGTGGGCTTTGGAGACGTTTGGGGAAGCAAAAGTCATCCTTCCTGTAGTTATTTGCCCTCAATCATCCACTGTTTCTTCAAGCCACTATGGGAGCTGTTACTATTGAATCAGAGTGCAGACGAGCCTAGCCATGCAGAAGGAGGATCCTCCTCTAGAAATTAACAGTCTAGAAATTAGAAATTAAATTAGCAGTTTGACTCTTCTATGATCTTTAAAACTTCTAGTTATGTTTTAAACAGATGGATGTGCACTTGCCCTGCTAAAATAACTAACCTAACACACGTAGTATTCACCTTATGTCATGTCTACGTAGTTGACACTATGTCAGTTGAACGTAGACACGTTCAACAGCTGAAAAGCAGCTTGAAATGGTTTTTATGCCATGGAGTCTATAAAAGATGGGGAAAAGAGGGGGGAGGATGGGGAAAGGAAATATGGAGGAAGGAGAGAAATAAAAATGTTTGTGGGCAGAGATAGATATTTGAGCCTTCTTAGGTCATCATATGCTCTTATTTATTTAACACAACAGAGTCTTCCAAAAGGGAGTTTGCCACAGATGCTCAACTTCTCTGATAATTAAATAAATGCAAATTAAAACAAGTATGATATGAGATACATAGCAAAAAAAAAAAGTTGTAAAGCTTCTAAATTACCCAATTTTGACCAAGGTCAGGCAAGCAGGCTGTTCTCCTTCCCCAACTGGCAGGAAAGCAATTGGTACATTTGAGGCGTGAAGTTTAACAGTGACTATCAAAAGCAAAGTTTCACTCAGTGTTTTTATTTCTAGAAATGCTGTTTTCTGGAAATGCTCACACAAATGTCAAAATGCTCCTCGTGGGTTTGTCACCAAAGAAAGGGCTCAAGATTATCCAAATGCCTAGCAGTTGGAAGTGGATTGAAATAAGCCACGGTTGAACAGCAACGTGTCACGCGGTTCTTTAAAATAAGAAAGCTCGAGGTGTTTCCCATATGTAGCGATGTGTGTGTGTCTCAGCTGGAGGCCAGCAGGGTGGCTCTACAGATACAAAGATGGCTCCTTTTCACCACAGATTTTGACCCTGGAACCCAAGGTGAAAGGAGAGAACCGGCTCCCCAAAATTGTCCTCTGACCTCCACACATTTGTCATCGCACTTGTGTGCCCTCAGATTTATACATGCACGCACAATATATGCACAAAGGAATGATAAATTAAAAATCAGCAACATTACTTAAGTCTGTTGCATAGTTCCATCCATGTAGAAAAAGTCTGGCGAGACATAGGAAATTCTCACAAAGGTATACAGAAAATTGTGAAAACTTATGACCTGGCTGGGTGAGATAACAGGAAGAGAATGTTCTGGGGCGAAAGGAAAATGGATGGTGATTTCCCTTTGAAGCTTTTACTTGTTGTTGGACGCTTCCTTTCGAAGTTAATCATTTAAACTGTCTCACCCATTGTTCCTTTTTCCAAACGGAGGGGAACGGTTTCCAACCATGCGGTCTGATGTCTGACGTCTTGAGCATCAGTTTTCGCCGCGGCGGCCACTGTTCTCTGTGCTCTGTGCTGTGAGGAAGGTTTACTGGCAGGACATCCGAGCGGATGGACGCTTTCGGATCTCTGCCAGCAGAAAGACACATCAGCAACTCCGAATCAGGGTAAAACCGTGACGTCCAAGAGGGACGTCGTACGTCGCTCAGCCACAGGATGGGATAAGGCAGCGCTGACGTATCAGGTCGACCTATTCACTTTAGTTGCAGGAGGTTTCATGACACGATTCCAGAACAATTCTCTTCTTCACAGATTACTGTTTCTTAGGAGAAGCAGCTGTGTCTCCTTCCTCTGTCCTTTAGCATTCTTACCACTTAACACCACAACCTCCACCTGGCCCACAGCACGGTGCAGCGTGGTCAGTTCTGCCTGTGCCGCTTGCAGCCCGGCAGTCTTTGATAAATATATAAAAAGTGGCAGTGTTCCATCCCTTTGTTCTTCCATAAACCTGAAGAGAATGCTTAAATTTCATCAATACCGTTTCCACATATCCCTTTTGTTATGGGGCCGTATAAAAATGATGGCCCTATAAATTTATCTTTCCTGAGAGAGGTACAGCTTGGGGGCTTGGGTGAATACTGGGAAATCATAAAGCTGTGTCAATATACGTCTAGCACACACACACACACACACACACACACACACACATACACACAAAATACACCTTAAAACTGAATGTATTCTCCAAATTTGAAATACTAGTCAAAGGCTGCAGTCGTACAATGTGGAATGTCAGAGCATTTGATGAGGTCACAATTTATGGCCGATGTCTACTGAATTAAGTTAAAGAACAAACGCAAATGACCTCACTTGTCAATGAACAATAAAGGCAGTCAGTGACTTAGGTAAAATATTTAAAAAAAAAAATCAATGATGGTGGAAGGGGCTGCTAGCAGTTGTTTGAGAGAAGAGTAGCAAGAACAGATCCTTAGCTATGACTTTGGGGAAACTGGAGTAGCCATCCTGGGCACAGAGAGAGTTTTTGGTTAAGATAAAAGAAGCAAATCCGTCAGTGAGTTAGCGCACTGATGACAAAGTCGGGGTTGTGGTTCGCCGCAAACTAAAATTAAAATGACAGGAATCCTGCAGCGTCTACACACGATGTTCCCTTGGAGGGAAACTGAGACAATTCTGTTTGCAGCTCATGGGCTGCTGCTCAATAAACACAATTATTTACACAGTAGCAAAAGAGAGATACAGTCCACAAAATGACTGCCACAAAATGAACGATCTTCACAAACCAGGAAAATGAGTATTAACTTGAAGTCTCAGACCACACAGCTCTGTATATTTCTGTAATAGTCTAATGTCCTTTAGGAACTTGTGGGCTAATTACAAAAAAGATTTTTTTAAAAAAAAATGGCAGCTGAGCAATTATAATTTGTTTTCCAATCTATTAGGTTTCAATGTCACTAACTTGAAAGAATTTTCTTTTTCCTGAAAAAAAAAAAAACTATTCTTTACCATGAAAAATGTTCAGGACAAGTCAGGGTCAAAGCCACTCTAATAACAGGTCTGACTGTCCCTCTATGTAAATGAAAAGAAACAGACATGTTTTCCTTTATAAACGACCTAAGAGAACCAAGCCAGCAAGCAGGAAGCCACTCATTGAGCTCAGCTGAGCTGGCCTTGGTTCTAAAGATGACCAGAAGCCCCAGTATGTGGTAAGGGCCAATCAAGATGTGGCTTTCATTTACTAGTCTTCATCTCCTAAGGGTGTGTGTGTGTGTACATATGTGTGTGATGTATGTGTGTATATGTATGTGTGTATTTGTATGTGTGTATGTATGTGTGTACATATGTGTGTGATGTATGTGTGTATATGTATGTGTGTATGTATGTGTGTGCTTATATGTGTGTGATGTATATGTATATATGTGAGTACATATGTATGTGTGATGTATGAGTGTTATGTATGTGTGTATGTATGTATGTGTGTATGTGTGTGCATTTATGTGTATATGTATGTATGTGTGATGTATGTGTGAATGATATATGTGTGTTATGTATGTACATGTGTATGTGATGTATGTGTGTATATGTATGTGTGTGTATGTATGTGTGTATGCGTGTATATGTGTGCATGTTTTCTTCTCTATTTGTTACTCCCATGATCCTACATCCATAATCAAAACCAGACCCACACACAATCACCATGTTTCTCTCTATAGCACCTACAAGCAGGTGCCTTCATGCTAGGACCCCATGCTTTTCATGATAAAAAGATATGTAGAGGAAAGCATGCAGTGTGGGCATGCTAAATTTAAAAGAGCTTTGAATCAATCCGATGTATGTAACCAGTGCCAAATAACTATTATAACCATATCAATATACATAGATAAATATTACTATGGGACTGATATTACTAAAATTGGGCTGACAAAGCTCTTCTTAATCTTCCCAATATGTCTTTCCCCCAACTACTTGTCAGTGAGGACAGCTGAGAACAATGCTTTCCTAGTAAGTCAAGGAGGACTTACGGGATGGCTTGGCAGTTATGAGCATTCCCTGCACACATGTGAGGTCCTGGTTCAAATCCCTAAGACTCAGAGGAAGGTGCATGTGGATGGGAACCTTTGTAACCCAACCCTCTCTTGGATGGAAACAGGAGGATCCTTGATGCTTCCTGGCTTCCAGCCTGCCTCCAAGTTTGGTGAAAGTCCCTGTCTTTAGGGACGAAGCAGAATGTGACAGAGCAGGACATCTCTGACCTTTGCATATCATCTGTACATACAGTTACACACAGTCACATGCCTACATATACATAAGAAAGAAAGAAAGAAAGAAAGAAAGAAAGAAAGAAAGAAAGAAAGAAAGAAAGAAAGGAGGGAGGGAGGGAGGGAGGGAGAGAGGGAGGGAGGGAGGGGCCAGAAGGAAGGACAGTTGACCACTTGGACGATATGGCACACATTACCAAAGTGTGGCTGATTTTGACTGCTATGGCATAGTCTTGACTCTATACAAGTGTATCTTGCTGCTCAGAATTGACATCAGGCAGGATGACGTCAGATCTGAGATCCTAAAAAGAGCTGCCCATTTTTCAAAAGCCGGTCGTACTGGCAATGCCGGTTAATGTTAGCCCCTTTGCTAATGTACTTGGACTTATGAAGTCAATGTTAACCGTGGTTAATTGCTGTTGTTGCAGCAGCCCCAAGTCAGTACCAGGTATCCCGAATGACTTCATTTGCCAGCATTTCTCTAAAACAATGAGGAACCAGGGGCAAGGGTTTAACTCAGTGGGCGAGCATATGGTGAGCACGTGTGAGACCCCAGGTCTCACTATCGGCACCAGGAATCAAATACAATGATTTCAATCCACAAAGGAGCAGACTCTGTCACCAAAAGGTTTCTGCCACAGAGGTAAACTTAGGGGGCAAAAAGGAAAATTTAAGAATAAATATGAAATTATTTAAACATGATTTCGTTTTCAACATTAACAATCGAAGCAAATCACTGTCGTGTATTTTCCGTTTAAAGCAGTGTGCACATGCGCTAAATCCTCAGTCCTGTGAGGGATCATCTGAGGTAAGGAGTATTCCAGTCTTCTGTCTCTAAGGAAACCGAGGGTGAGATGATAAAATAATCTGTCTGTGTCATGTGATTGGACAAGGCAGATTGACCTCCGAGCTGTCGATGCCCATTAGCAGTTAGTTCCCTTGTCTAAACTTATTTGTGAGTCCGTTCCTATGCACTGTGCACTAAGGTTTCTGGTGTCTAGAATTTAGCAGAGTTGTGAGTAGAGTAGCTTTTCTTCTCTGTATCCTGCCTCAAAATAGAAGTGGCCTCTTGAGTCTATGGATTAATGTCTTGTGTCAACTGAGAAAAAAATCCCCCCCCTTTCTGAATGGTGCGGTGTCTAATCTCTGGCCCTCCTCTGGGGCTCTGGATTGCACTACAATGTTTCAGTCTGTGTTCAACATCTTCTGTCTTCCTTGAGGTCATTCTTGTGTCTCAGTTTCTGAAGTTCACTTCTGTATAATTTTACTGACCTACCATCCTCAATATTTATGCCCTGTTAAATTGGTTCATGGGGTTTTGATTTGGGTTCTCGAGGTTATCTTTTCTAAAACTTGGCCCCGCTGTGCTATTTCAAATATCTTGAATTATTCTTCACAGCTTCTGTTATCCACAACTCTTTATTAGCTTGTGTTTAAATCCTTAATTGTGGCAAGAATAGTTGCAGTCTTGACTGGTAATGATGACAACTGAAGCTAGTAGACCCATTCCTTCTGAGTGATTTCCCTTGATCCTCACATGGGCTGCCTGGCTTCCTGTGTATTGGTCTATAAAGTCCTTGAGGCCCAGCCCTAAGGGGCCTTCCATCAGAGAGCATAAGTTGATTCTGCCATATACCTACCAATACTCATTGCCATGCACTGCTTCAGACCAGGTGCATAGACCAAAGAAACCCTGGGTCCCCAAACCAGCACGTCCTGTGGGCTAGAAATCCGCAGGGATGATGATGAGTGTCTTTGCCTTTCCTTGTCTTTATATTTGGTATACTGAATTACTGAGGTCTGAATATGCCTAGACCTACACATGTTAAAATTATAACACCAAGTGAGGACATCAGATGACTGGAGGTGATCAGGTCCATAGGGCCGGGCCCTCGGGAACAGTATTAATGGTTTCCAAACAAGGTTCAAGACAGCTTATTTGCCGATGCCTTGGTGAGCTTCTTAGGTATAATACTGTAAGGAAGAGCTTTCTGCTTATTTGGGGTTTCACCGTCATCGTCGTTGTTGTTTTAAGTCAGTGGCATTTTCTCCTAGCAGTCAAAGCAGACTAATTGCTCCCAGTAGAATTAATTTCTCTGAGTAGAATGCTCGACACAGTTCCTACTGGCTCCGTGTAGGATGCCTGTCCGATTGCTCGCCTGTCACCTGGTGCCCCTAAAAGGTGTACAGTTGTAATCCTAAACTGACAAGGTACAAAAATATCTTCGTGGCCAAGCCTTCAGCTCTCTGGATCCCCATTTTTCTTCAGGGTTGTTCTAAATGCTTATACCTTTGCCGTCTCTTAGACATGTCTTTAAATATAGAACTCTTAGCCATTTTTAGCAAAAGGAATCGTAATGAATAACCCTCTTGAACCACAACACATCCAAAAGCATGACCTCATTGAAACAAAAGGCCTTGGGAGCCACAGGACACTTCCTTCTAGTCCAGATAAGATTTCAGTCTGAGAAACAAACCAAAAGGAGGAACATCCAAAGTGATTTTAAATTATCTTTTAAATGAATAAAATAGACGAACATGAACTTATAGAAGTAAATAGAAGAATAATTAAAGATAATAAGATGTTGAAAAATAGCTTGCTATGTTTACTAAATTCAAAGGAAATTAAAACTACCAGTGACTTAGAGAGAAAACAAAGTCCAGTTAAATGCATGCACCGAGACTTAGGCTAAGGATAATTTAAGATAGAATTGAAAGGGGCTTGAGTCAGGAAGGGAGCGTCAGAACTTTGTTCTGTGTCTTATTTCCCTGCCGAATGACCTTGGAAAGTCATCTCAATTATTAAATAATAGTGATCATTAATTCACTAGCCTTCTGTTGATGATCTGCACCTGAAAAGCCCTTTGCCAGGCACTGCCTGGCTGTCATCAGAGATGTGAGCCAGACCTCTTGAACTGTGAGCTACCATCTCTAAAACAAGTGGCATGGCCTGCCCAGTCCCACAGTGACTAAGCTGAACTCTAACGCCAGTGCATAGAGAGACGGGTGGAACTCCAGCATGACCCCTAACCACATGCCTCATGGCATGGGTAAAGGAAGTGGTTTCACACGGGGCTTCCTATGCAAGGCTCAGAGAATGTGCACCTACCCTTGTCACCTCTACTTTAGGATCCCCCAAAACAGGAAGCCGAGAGTCCTGAGCCTCCACTATGAAATGAAGCGCCAGAGTTTTGGGCTCTCTATTCTAACTTGGATCTTCCTATAATATTCATGAGCAGGAAAGTAGAAAGATGCAGCCAGAAAACGTCTGAACCCTCACTAGCTGGTTAGGAAGATTGTCAATTTGAGATCCAATCCAGGGCCCGGGGAAATTCTGGGAATCTGCAGAAATTTCCACAATGACCATGTGTCAAACCTTCCCACTGACTGAAAATGCTGGTGGTCTTAATGGGGGAGAAATGTGGGCATGGGTACACACACATGAAAGGTGCCATGCATAATGGATGTGCAACGTTAATTGAAATATAAATATCCCTTTACTAAAAGATGACAGTTCAATAATGTAATAATTAAGAAGGTAGACCAGAAGTCCCCGCACCTAGTAAAACCATTCTAGGTTACTATATTCTTCCAAAGCTTTTCAATGCCAACCCAAGCAGGTTAGTGTGGCTCTCCAATATGGTGAGGAATCTACTACATATTCCTTACTGATGTGTTCTCTAATGTGTCCTTGGACATTTCTCTGCCAGTGAGCATTTATCCGCCGTATACTGTGTTTTCCTAGTCCTGTAATTATTTATAATATCTTTAACAAATTAACTCGTTTTTCTTTTTTCTTTTCTTTCCTTTTCTCTTTTTGTCCTCCCCTGAGACATGGTTTCTCTATGTAGCATTACCTGTCCTGGCCGGCCTCAAACTCAGCAATCTGCCTGTCTTTGTCTCCTGAGTGCTGGGATTAAAGGTGTGCACCCCCACTGCCCACTCACACATTTTGTTTGCTTGTTGCTTGGTGTCTTTTTTTTTAATGAGTCTTCAATTGTTTCACTATCATATGGATTCAGCCGAAAACACGGTTCATACAACTGGTTTTGAATACATGTGGGAGCTGTCTTGGTACCTGCTGTGTTATACTCTTTTGCAATCACAAGATAATTCCAGTACAAACACTCATGGAGCGTTGGGACATTTAAAAGAGACCCTCGTGCTAACAATCACGGAGTAGCTACCAAGTTAGAGATCTATTTTGAGCTCCGGTGTAGCATATGCTACTTAAAAGTACAAAAGGCAATCAGGTTTGTTAACAATGCGGATAAATGACTGCCCTTGTCTGGAACTCTCCAACATGGATTCACAGATGCAGTTAGCGCACTTCCTGAGCCCATATTGAGGACTCAGGGCTCAGGACTCAGGGCTCAGGGCTCAGGGCTCAGGGCTCAGGACTCAGGGCTCAGGGCTCAGGACTCAGGGCTCAGGGCTCAGGACTCAGGACTCAGGGCTCAGGGCTCAGGGCTCAGGGCTCAGGGCTCAAGGCTGTTGATATATAAGTGAGATGTAGCCATGTATATGCAGCTCCTGTAGCCAACAACAGGTAGACTGAGGAGGGTTGGCTTTGAGGCCCAGTGGATAGAATGCTTGCCCAGCATGCACAAAGCCCCAGGTTCAAGTCTCAGCATCCCAGATATCAGTGTAATCACACAGGCCTGAAGTCCTAGCACTCAGG